>NW_028258325.1:25846953-26150937 GCF_053883595.1 Heterocephalus glaber
AAATATAAATCTGTAAGACAGGGTAAGAGAAGAGAGAAAATCCATTACAAAAAGGCAATAGTCAATAACCTTTCAATCTCAAACTATTTTTTAATAATTTTTACTTTTATTAATTTATGTTTACATAAAGATTACATTTCTCATGGGAAATTGAGTTGATACATGTAGATAACATATCTTAATTCTTTTTTATTCCATTTGCATCCTCTCCTTACCCTCTCCTATCTCTTGGTCCACTTTCCTATTGTAAAAGATCTATTTCCCTATTTCTTATCATGTATCTTTTATTTTGTTCTTTATTTATATTTTGGGTTCCTCACATAAGAGAAACCATGGAATATTTAAGTTTGTGTGTTTGATTTATTTCCCTGAACATTATGGTCTCAAGACACATCCATTTTCCTACAAATGAGTCAAGCATATCCTTTGTTATGGCAGAGTAGTACTGCATTATGTATAAATACCCATTTGCTTTATCCATTAGTCTGGAGATGGACATATAGGCCACTTCCAATGTTGAGCTCTTATGAGCTGTGCTGCTATAAATTTAGGTATACATGTATTTCTGTTAGATGATTTCTTTAACTCTTTCAGGAAGGTACTTAAAAGGGGAATAGCTGGGTTGGAATGGAATTTCTATTTTCAGTTTTTGAGGATTCTCTGCAGTGATTTGCATTCCTAATATTATTCAGAACCCCAAGGAAAGTTTATTTGTGTGGATTATTTACAAAGTATTTACCCAAATTAAAAATAGAACTGAAATAATTGTATAATTGCTTATTTATAAATTTAGAGGTCCCAATAATATACCTACTAAATTTATGTTTATAATAGTTTTATGAAACTGCCTTTTATGAAATAAAATCTTATTTTATTAATGTATTTTTATTAGTACATGTTTTCAGTACATAAACATCGTGGGGAGTTTGTACACGTATATAGCACATCTTAATGCTTCTTTTTTTGTCCCTTTTAACTCTCATCACTCTGCTTCTTTCAACCTTTATTTCCTTATAATGGCAGCATCATTTCACATTTTTGCAAACATTGTAATATTTTACTTAAAAGAAACAGCTAAATTTTCATGTGTATTTCTCTACTCAATAATGTGGTACACCAAAATTATAAGTATATGAAAATATATTCTACCTTATGTTTTTAGCGTATGAAAGAATATTTTAATAACTTTTATTGCCATTCAAAATTGATGAATGAAATTTTAGTAAATGCTATTTTAATGTGGAATTTGAAATTATATCAATGATCTAACACATTAAAACTCATTGGCTTATTTTGAATTGTTTACCCATGATAAGTTTTTAACATCATAATTTGTTTTTTTTCAAAATATCAACTTCCTGAATCATGTACATCTTTCAAATATAGAGAGATTTTATTCATCAATATGAAATATATTAAAGTTTTAAGGATTGAAACAAGTTAAAGTCTATGGCTAGTGAAACAAGTTTTCAAATTTTATCATTGACAACACATTTGTAATTGTTTTTCTTGAAGTGACAGGGTTATTTTACTCAATTTTGAAAGATAAACTGCAAATGCCATAGTCAAAATAACAATTCTTTTTCATTTATACTTTTAAATAAATGTCATTTTATGAAAAATGTGGTCATTTAAAAGTCAAATAAGCACATGAGTTTTGTTTTTTTTTCCTTGAGATAATCATCACAATTTGGTGTATAGAAGTGCTCCCTATTTGATATAGAAAATATTTAAAATATATGATTTTTGGAATTTAGATTTCATAGTAGTAGTTATGTGTGCTTCAAAAAGACATCATTAAGTGAATTAGCATTTTTTCCTGTGTATAACATTGAAGAATATTACAACTGGTGCAGTTTCATGCCATTACCTTCATTCCTGATAATAAACTGACAGTTTCACTAACTTCTGCACTCTCAGTACAGATTAGTACACAGTGGAAAATATTTTATTCTTAACTCTTAGTTTATTTTTAATGTAGTTTTGACCTTTTATACCATCAAAATATTCTCATTGATCCTGGAAGTCAGGAGAGTATTGATTGGAAATGGTTGATGTGGGAACTGGAAAATGAAACCTTCCAAAAATCAAGAAAATGTGAAACCAAGAATATGTGGATCTGGGAAATAGGAGGAAAATTGAGTGTTGTTGCCCTGGAAGTTGTGAGAAAAATGGACATTAAATGAAAAATGAAATCCAATCATAAGACTAGATAGAAATTGAGTATTGAGAATGGAATTTAGTCACTTGGTGGTAATTAATGATCTTGAAGGGATAATTTTTAGAATGGTAGGTTAAAATCAGGATAAGGGTGGGTTTGAGTTAACTGGTTGAGAAGAATTTGTGGCCAAATGCACATAATTTTATGAGGAATTTATTGAAAACCAGAAAAGATAATATATAGCTGCAGTTATTGGGAATAAAAGATAACAGACCAAAGAAATTATTTTATAGTATTTGTGTTGTGGTGGTCACGATTATTACTGCTCTAGATGAGAAGGTTAACATTATGCCTACTATATGATGCAACAAAAAATCATAGTAGCAAAGAAACAAAGAAGGTTTTCTCCCTTTTATTAGTGTATTTTTGATACCTAACAAATACAATCATCATTTGGAAATGTTACACACACATATTGCATCTTCATCCTTTTCATTCTACTTTGCTTCCCCATCTCCAGATCCCTCCCTCATCTACCACAAAGCCCATCATGTACTTGTTTCTTAAAAATCTATCTTTTGTTTTTCTAAGTTATTTATATTTTGGGTTTCTCATATAAGAGAAGCCATGTGATATATATCCCTATGTATCTGATTTATTTCAGTTAGCATTATGGTTTTAAATTATGTTTAATCTATCAATATAACATTTTTTGCAATGCTGGATTAGCGTTCCATTGCTGGGACAAAATATATGAGAAGAAACCTTAAAGGAGGAAAGCGTTACTTTGGCTCATGGTTTCAAAAATTTCTGTCCATTTCTTGGATCCATTGCTTCTAGGATTGTGGGCATGCAGAAAGATCATAGTGGAACCATGTGACAGATAAATGCTGCTCACCTCCTAGCAGCCAGAAAAAAGGGGCAGAGGTGGGGCAACTGAGTCAGTGCGGTTATGGGGGGAGGGAACAGAGGCAAGATGTAGTTTCTGAGGTGATGTTCCCATAATCTACTCCCTCCATCTAGTCCCTACCTCCTAAGTATCCATTAACTAACTATAATACCTTCAACTTTTGATTTCATCACATTAAATTTTGCTGCTATTAGAGCCCTCATGATTCAATAACCTTCCAAAAGTTTCACATCAGTACAGAAGACAATTGGGGGGGGTGGTTAGATCTAAGCCATAACAAATGTCATTCTGTTTATGCTAAGGGGATGAATTAACCATGAGTTACTGATTATAGGCTGATAGACATAGAACTATGGCATAAATACTATACATTTTCTAATCAAAGAAAGTATGATTTGCTCTAGGAGTAGAGAAGCTTAGCTTAACTTGTGGAGAGACATTCCAGAATGATGTTGGGATGAGATGATAATGTCTGTCATATAACAAAGTCAAATAATGACACTTTTCTCCAACATCATGTGTTCCTAGGAAAATTTTTGAGAAATTTCAGATGGACACAAGCATTTATTCATACTACTTAAAAAACATTACACACTAATAGCAGTGGAGAAATGCTTTGTTTTTGAATTTGTGGGTATGGGGACATAATTCAGAAGGAACGTGATTCAGATGGTGTGTCACTGCATCAACTCAGACGAGTCCTGATTAGACTCTTAACTGTGCTGTTACCTATCAGAGAAGGGCAAGATTAAAAGGTCCTAAATTCCCTCATTTGCTAAAACAAAGAAAATCCATCTACCTGTTTATTTTATACAGCATAAAACACACAAAACAATAAACTGGCTTGGGCTTACTGTTGCCACAATTCTGGATCTTGTGATCTCTTGCTGGACTTACAGTTTTTATCCTCTTTATTCTGTCACCCAATCAATCTTTGCTTTACTTTTCCCCTTAAATAAAATACATTTTCTCTTTAATTTTGGGGGAAGGTAAATCCAAAATAAATATACTGGAATTTCTTTTTTTTTAAATTGGAATTTACATGAGTGAGGATTTTCCTGGTGTCCAATAGTAATTCAGAGATAACAGTGATTCCACACACACTATTTTGAGTTGGGAAATTCATAAATACAGTGTTTTCCTTATATTTCCTATGATTTGGAGGCACAAAAGTTACTGGTGAAACACTATTTAAACATACTTTATCACTAATATTTTATTCAAATTGCATGATATATTCCTTAAATTATTTACAGTATCACAGTGCTATTTGGTGTCATTGCTTTTGTTTACATTTTATATATTTCCAAATTTTTACTATTTATTAATGAAAACTGCCTTAATTTTCCCAATATTTTTCTTTCATTCATCAGTGAGATTTAAAAGTATATTAAAGAAAGTTTATAGCCCTCATGTCATCTTATCTTCAGAATATAATTTTTGTAGTGATATAAACAAACATTCTTTTGCAACAATAATTACAAATCACATTTAAATATTGCAAAGCCTCTCTTGTACCTATTTTGAAAAATAATTTATCAAAGGCAAAATACTTTCATTCTAGGGAACCTTCACATTTATTTACAGGTCACAGACACAGAAATGTACATTTCTTTGTAAATACAGTTATATCTGGAGACATGGTATCAAGTGACATAATTTTATTTAGATGCTTTATGTACTTGTACCTTCAGAGGTACTGGAGCAAACTTATTACTTATTATTGTCCTGCACTGAAAATTCTAAGTTAGGAAGTATCTGTGGCATGTGTTACAGTAACAGCAGCTTTGCTGTCCAGTGATTCAGCCTGTGCTTCTGGCTATTTCTTTGTTGTCAGCACAGAAAATGGGATGAGTCTGTTATATATCTATGCTGATGGTCTGCAGAGATTCTGACAGAGGTGAAGAAATAAATACTTGGAAATGGGCACATTAAGGGTCTCTCTGTTGGTGTAATCATTTTGTGATTTTAGTAGAAAACTGACTATATCCAGTTAACTTCATCTTATTTTGAGTTTCCTGCATTGTTAAACTAAACATAAAGAGCCTTTTGGAACAAAGCTGTGCCTAAGGTTTTGAGAATTCCTTTTATGTCAGAAGAGTTCACTCTGGTAGGTTGGAAATTTATTAGGTAAGTTGGTATTGCTGTTGTTGGGTTTCTATTGAAGAAGGAAAATAACCCACTGTATTAAAGGTCTATGAAATATTGATACTCCTTTTTATTTTTTTAAAGTTTTCTTTAAGTAAAGCTATGAAATGATATAAATAAAAGTTAGTTTCTCTTATTCAAACATTGAAGCCTTTGCTTCTTCTGTTTTTGCTCTTAGGCAATTCAGAGTTTTCTGGGAATTTTAAACCAAAAGACATTTATTTTCAAGCATTAGGAGGATACAATTAGCAGTACATTGAACAGTTCTAACTACACTTCAGTAATAATTCTACGTCTTTAATAAAATCACCTTTGCCATGAAAACAGGTGTCCCTATAGAAAATAGACAGAATGATCATGACAGCAAAACATTCACAATCAGAAGGCAGAGATGACAGAATTACAGTATACTGTCCTGAGCTACATCAGCACAAAAATTTACCTTAGATCCATATTGTTTCTTTAACTCGGTTCCACATTTATCCTATGTTAGTCCATCTGATTGACCAGGTGTAAAGTCTATTTAGAAAGTACATCTGAAAAATATAATATTTGAAATTTTAAACACTCCAATATATGTTTAAACAAAAGAAGAAAATTCAAATTAATCTTCATCACCAATGTGAACTGTATAGCACCTATCACATATTCAAAGATACTTCTATAACATGATTAAAAGTTTGAAGTTACATATATTAAAGTATAAGAGACCTTGATTTTCATATATTTATGTTATATAGTTTAGGTTATATTCATATATATAGGTTATATTCATTATATTCTATTTCCATATTCATATGGGAATAGAAAATTTCAATATAAAATTTAGTATTACATAAGACAAATGGTACATATTGTCTTAATTTCCATATTGATTTGGTTTTTGAGTGAGTGTGACACTCTTTGCTTTTTTTATGACCTACAGAACTTAGGAGAAATAGCTGCTTTAATTTTTTCTTAATTTTAATTAATGGCATTAAATGGACAGCATTAGAATTAAATGAAGAATAACTGAAACCTAAGACTTTCACTAAACAATATAAAATGTATTGATAAAAGAAAAATAAATGTTATCATACCAACGTATTCTTTCTTTCTTTTTTTCTTCGTTAAATTCTTTTATTGGTACATTTTAGGTATACAACACAATTACATTTCTCATTGGGAACTGTACCTTTACATAATGCTTCTTGGTTCTTATTTTTTCCCCATTCCTAGCCCTCCCTTCACCCACTCAACCCTTCCCTATTTAAAAAGACTTTATTTCCATTTTTTGCAATTCTCATCATTTTTCCTTTCCCTTCTTTCCTTTCCCCTGCCCCTCCCACTAACCCTACCCCTTTGGAACTTTTCTTCCAATTTTACATTATCGATTATTCATTCTAATAATTGGTACATTTTAGGTATACAATATAATGATATTCATCATTGGAAATTTGCACCTTTACATAAACTCTCTTGGTTCTTATTTTTCACCCTTGCCCAGCCCTTCCTTCAACCCCTCCAGTCCTCCCTATTTACAAAGATTTTCCTATTTTTCCATTTTCTCACATTAATCCCATTCCCTTCTATCTTTTCCCCTAGCCCTCCCACATCCTTCCCCTTGGCCTCTTTTCTTCCTATTTCACATTACCTATTATACATTTTAGTCCTTATTTACACTTTCAGTTTCTCACACCAGAGAAACTATACAATATTTACACATGTGTGTCCTATTTATTTCACTTAACAGTATTGCCTCAATGTGCATTCACTTAGCTATAAATGTATCTAATTTCTCATTTTTTATGGCTGAGTAGTACTCCATTTTATAAAAAAACCTCCACATTTTCTTTATCCAGTCTCCAGTTGATGGGCATTTGGGCTGTTTCAAAGTTTTAGCTATCACAAACTGCGCTGCTATGAACATGGGCCCACATATATCACAGTGGTATGATTCTTTTATTTCTTTGGGGAAGATACCCAGCAGTGGAATAGAGGGGTCAAATGGGAATTCCAGTCCTGGTTCTTTGAGGTATCTCCATACTGATTTCCACAGTAGTTGCACCAGTCTACACTCCCACCAGCAGTGGAGCAGGGTTCCTCTTTCCCCACAGCCAAACCAGCATTTATTATTGGTTGATTTCATGATAGCAGCCATTCTTTCTGGAGTGAAGTGGAATCTTAGTGTTGTTTTCATTTGCATCTCTCCAATGGCCAGTAATGTTGAACATTTTTTCATGTATTTATTTGCTACTTCTACTTCTTTGTCTGAGAAATGTCTGTTCATTTCAGATGCCCATTTTCAGATTGGGTCTTTAAATTTGGGAGGTCTGATCTTTTTAAGTTTTTATAGATTTGAGATAGTAGACCTTTGTCTGAGGAAAAGCAGGTGAAGATTTTTTCGCACATTGTGGGTTGTCTCTTCACACTGCTGGTGGTTTCTCTTGCTGTGCAGAAGCTTTTTAATAAGAAGAGATCCCACTTGTTGATTGTTTGTGCTAGTTCATGGGCAACTGAGGTTTTGTTCATAAAATCTTTTCCTACACCAGTGTCTTCAAGAGTTCTACCTAACCTCTGTTTCAACTGGTTCAGAGTTTCTATTTTAATATTTAGATCTTTAATCCATTTTGATTTTAGTTTAGTGCATGACAAGAGATATAGGTCTAGTTTTAATCTTTGACAAGTTAAAACCTAATTTTTCCATCACCATTTATTAAAGAGGCTATCTTTCTTCCAGTGAGGGTTTTTGGCTCCTTTATCGAAAATGAGATGGCTGAGTGTGTCTGGTGTTGTTTCTGCATCTTCTAATCTGTTCCACTGGTCCTCAAGTCTGTTTCTTTGCCAGTACCATGCTGTTTGTATCACAGTAGCTTTGTAGTATAGTTGCAGGTTGGGGATTGTGATATCCCCTGCCATGTCTTTGCTACCTAGAATTGCTTTTGCTATTCTGGGTCTCTCCTTGTTCCAAATGAATTTTTCGATTGTTTTCTCAAGGTCTATGAAGTATGCTCCTGGGATCTCAATTGGAATTTCATTAAATCTATATAGCAGTTTTGGAAGTATGACCATTCTCACTATATTAATCTTTCCTACCCAGGAGCAGGGAATGTCTGTCCATTTTCTGATAACATCTTCAATCTCTCTTTTCAGAGTACCATAGTTTTCAGAGAAGAGGTCTTTGATTTCTTTCCTTAGGTTGATTACTAGGAATTTCAGTTTTTTGGATGCTATTGTGAAAGGAATTATTTGCCGTATTTCTCTCTCAGTGAGTCTGTCATTTATGTAGAGGAAAGCTATTGATTTTTGTGTGTTGACCTTGTAACCAGCTACTTGACTGAATTTGGTTATTAACTCCACTTGTGGTGGAGTTCTTGGGGTTTTCTATATAGAGTATCATGTCATCTGCAAATAATGACAATTTGACTTTTTCATTTCCTATTTTTTATTCCATTTATTTCTTTTCTTGTCTAATTGCCATGGCTGATGTTTCCAGAACTATATTGAACAAGAGTGGTGATAGTGGACATCTTTGTCTTGTTCCTGATTTTAGTGTGAAGGATTTCAGTTTTTGACCATTTAGTAGGATATTGGCTGTTGGTTTTTCATAGATGGCTTTTATCAGTTTGAGGTAGAGACCATCTATTCCAATTTTTTGTAGGGTTTTTATCATAAATGCATATTGCATTTTGTCAAATGCTTTTTCTGCATCCATAGAGATAATCATATGTTTTTTGTCCTTGGCTCTATTGATATAGTGCAGTACATTGATCGATTTGAGTATGTTGAAACATCCCTGCATCCGTGGGATGAATCTCACTTGATCAGGGTGTATGATCTTCTTGATGATCTTCTGCATTCTGTTTGCCAGTATCTTATTAAGGATTTTTACATCTGTGTTCATTAGTGAGATTGACCTATAGTTCTCCTTTTCAGTTGGGTCTTTCTCTGCTTTGGGGATCAAGGTGATGTTTGCTTCCAGGAATGAATTTGGGAATATTGCTTCCCTTTCAATTTCATTGAAGAGTTTAAACAGTAGTGGCAGCAGTTCCTCTCTAAATGTCTTGTAGAATTCAGCAGTGAAGCCATCAGGGCCCAACATATTCTTTCTTTCATCAGTGTAAGTGGTTGGTAGGACTGCCCTGAAGCTCAATAATTTACTAGATGGACTCACCAGGTTTTTCCTGGTAGTATATCTATGGGTTTGGTTTATTACAATGGAAGGATACAATTTAAAATCATCACATGGAAAGTATGCATGAATGAACTCCAGAAGAAACCTGTCCCAAGCTTTCAGATGTCCCTGGAGAGTGGACTCATACAAGGATATAGTTAATATTGCCAACAATGTATTTAATTGCTGACAATTTTTTAGAACACATGGTAAATACTGCCAGCCAAGCATTTTAGAGATAAGAACCCAGCTAGAGTTTGGCATGTAATACTTATGTAGCTGACCTCAATCTTTCAGAGTCAGCCACCCTCCCTCACAAGGAAAAGCTCTCCTTCACCCTAAACAACATCTTGAAAAAAATTTTATTTGATGAAACTAGTAAAGCACAGCCCAAAACTTCAACATATAACAAACATCATAAGGAGTTCAGAGGATATTTCCCAGGAGCAAACCAAAGACCAATCCTAAAGACAGGAATTTTTTGAAGAGGGGAGTAGAATTTGAGCAACACAAATCTGCTACCTTACTTGCTCCTCTTCACCATCTTTGGTTGGTATGATTTGTTTCCCCCAATCCCCTCACAATTTGATAAGATGTTTCTGCTTGAAAATCTGAAAGGTTCATAAACCTATGGAACATTCCATTTTCACTTTTTAAGGAATTATTTATTAAATTAAACATCTTATTCTAAAATTTCATGTGTTTCACATATGTCCTCATATTATTACATGATTTTTGCTGGAGGATGACTACTTGTTCTAAGAACATTTCTGGAAGGCACTTCCTCACCTGGAATACACAGCCATCATCACTTGCTCAAATAGGTAGCCTGCTAGTGGAGATACACTATGACACCACAACTGCCTGGCTTGAGTATGCTGGGACCTTCAGATCAAAGCAATAGATGTTTATCTCATGTGAACTGCTAGCACATGAAGCAGTGATGGCTGAATTTGAGTAATTTAGATATAAAGGTATTATTTGGACTCCTAAGCACTAACATCATACATTTGTGTGAAGAGAAAATGTTCCTAATTGCTGCAAAAGCAAAACAAAGGATTTGATTTTATTATTGCCTTAACTGAGATCAGTCAATTAGTATGAAAATGTTTATCCTCAAGAAAATGACCCGTAGCATTGAGCTCCTACAATAACAGTGCACAGAAATTATTAAAACTAAATAGCAAGGGATAATTTAATGGAACAATACTGACAGTAGTATATTTGAAAGGAGCAAAAGATAGTGAGTTGGACACTACAAACCTACTAAGTTCTTTGGGTAAGAATTCCATACTGCACCTCATGTGGCTAAAACCAAGGTGTGGGCAAGTCTACATTTCTACTAGGTGTCTAGAAAACATCCCATTTCTTTTCCTTTTGGCCATGTCCCTTTGTTTTTAAAGCCAGAACTGTCAGGTGGAGCCCTTCTCAAGCTGCAATCTCTCTGCTTCTCCATGTCCTTTCTGTCTCTTCTACTTTTAAGGACTATTATGATTACTGTGGTCAAACTGGTTAACTCGGAGTAAACTCTCCATTTTAAAATGAGTTAATTAGTGATCTTAATTCTATTTATAATTTTTAATCAGTTCTCTTTGTCACAGAAAGCCACATATTCCCACATTCCTTTGGTTACAGCATGGGAGGTTTTGGAGATTATTGCCTATCACTGAGAATATGCCCTTGTACTTCAGTCTTCTGTTTAAAATTTACCTGGCACTATACATATTTAAATGCTGAAAGACAAAGAAGGTAAATTTTAAATGCATCATGAGCCACACTTTTTCAAATCAAAAATCTGTTAATTCCTCATAGTTTAACAGAATGAAAGTTAGGTAATTCTGGTTGGTTCTCTGTACAAATACAATTATAGAGAGATGGACATAAATGAATAGCAATCTTTATACTTATAATTCTTTGAATAGTGTGAAATTGTCCTATGAGATTTGATTAAATGATGAAAGCCTCAAGAAAATATTACTAGCAATGGCCTTGAAAATAAAAGATAAAAATATGATTACTATCATTCATTATACTTTTTGTTAATCATTATTATTTCTCTATGGTTCACCTATACTTGTCAGTAATTCAAGAAGGAAAACATTTTCAAGGAAGAATGGGACTAAATTTCATGAAACTTCTTTAGCTCTACTCATGTATGAGCTGTGACAATTTGTCAGCACTATTTATGCTGAAGGCACGCAATGCTAATATTCATCATGACATGTACAGAAGTGCTTAGTGCTACATTTTCCATATAATTATAATACCATTTTTCAAGAAGGAGAAATTTGAAAGTTAAATGTCTAGAAGTATACTCTCAATCCTTTTAAGCGATTTATTAATTTTCCAAAATTAGATGCATTTCACTAATTATGTCCAATGAGGTTAATGAAAAGGAAATATTTTTATACATAAATGTAAGTTCAAATGTTGGAAATAGTGAAAACTCATATTGAAAAATGTTTCCCTAGCCACTAGCAATTTGAAAAGTTGAAGATTTCTGTTTAGCCCTGATTAAGTTTCTTTTGAAAATTTAGACCACTCAAAGACATAAAATAATTTTAATAAAGACACATGTAATCCTTGGTAGTATGTTTTAGATTTGATCAGATTAACGACACTAATAGATCAGAAACTAGTTTGATTTAGTTTTAGACCTACATTTCTACTCCCAAAACCAATATCCTCATCTATGCCATGAATATAGAACAGAATAACCATCAACCATAATGCCTACCCCTAAAGTATTCACTGAAATGTTTATAGCATATGTTCCTAAAATATTCATCAAAGAAAAAGATGTACTTTATAAACCAGTAATACATTATGTAGCAATGCAATTTGAAAGAAACACAGAGGGTTATAATAGTTAAAGAAAAAATTTACAATATGGGGACTAAATCCATACCAGTACGATAGTAAATTCATTCTTTAGAGTATCTGTGCAGTGCCACAGTTTACAAATGTCAAACTAAAATACAAGATAAAAAAATTACAACTGAATAAGTCAACATAAATAACACTTAAGACATTTAAGGTGAAAACACAAAGTTTAAAATTAAGATGCCATGTAGTTAAACTACAAAAACAGAAATAGTATATATTGATTAAAGATATATTAAATTACATGCATTAATGTTCTAGTTATATCCGGTCAAAGCTAAAGATATCCATGAACATATTTAAGGATGAGGATGATGGTTACGTTCTGATAGTCAAATTTGTTTAGGAAATGAACTTAAAGGAGTTTAAATATATTTGTAATGTGTGAATTCCGATGTTGTTTAGTGACATTAGATTTTAAAATAAATTTTTATTAGTTATTTCTTAAAACCATTCTTCCCTTTAATAAGTATTAGTGTGATCTGCTATTTCATGCTTTTTGTGTGACTTTTCAATGAAACTCTGGAATATACAGTTAACAGAGATATTCTTTTCCAAAGCATTTTGCCTCAAGCAGAATTTACAAAGTGCCAGTCCTGATGCAACTAGTAGAGTGATTTTCTTTAGACAACATCCATCTCCATATACCTTAGTTATTGATGGGAGGAACAAGGCTAGCACTGCTTTCACAAAATGGAAAAAGATCCTGGAGGTAGCTGTCTCTTAGCAATTGGCTTTCGGCCCTTTCTGAGATAGACACTAGACTCTCAGTTCACTGGCTCGTTTTTCTACTCATCTCCAATCAAGGAGTTTTGATACAAATAATTTCACTCAAAAATTTTTACATTAGAAATGCTGAACTGATATTCCTTCCCTCAATAGCTGTGTCTGAAGCTGCCATTCTCCTTACATGTTGTACTGTTGTCTTCCCATCTAACATTATTTTACATGCATTTGAAAGATCTTTCAGTTTTCACTCATAACAAGAATGTTAAGTAAATACATGTTGAAAAAATGAAAAGTTCTGCAGAAGAAAGTTGTCTCTTTTGAGATTAGTACCTGCCTTATTTATGTAGCCTCTAGATTCTTTTACGTGAGCTTGCAGTTAAATAGAGATACCAGGAAAAACAAATCTTATTATACAATCATTTTCATTTTATATTTCTTAAATTATTAGTTCCAATCCAGTATTAATTATCCAGTATTATCTTTATTAAAGACATGTTGTTAGATTTTTTAATATATGTTTTTTAAATTTTGCATTACTCCTTAAAAATCCCAACATATGTGGCTATGGTAGATCCTAGTTATTAGATGATAGTAATAAATAGTGTAACACCACAAATACAATGTATAGGAACTATTGCATAAAACTCTCTTTGGTATGGAACATTAATTCTACAGAGGCAGAATCATTGTGGTAACACTATGCTACACTGTATTTCTTCATGGTACCATTTCTCAAAAGTGTACAGCATTTTGCAACAACAAAAATAATAATAAAATAAACCTTTGTTTATTTTGGCAATAAGGCAGCAATTGTTCAATACACCAATAACCTGTAATCTGTCAGATTCATTTCATGTTTTGTGTTCTATTAATGAATACTGACAATAGGTGATGGGGATGTAGCATGAAAATAGCCATATTTTTATACAAAGATAAGCTCAAAAGAGCAGGATCTTTTTCACTTCCTGAATCAACCAAGTTATAACAGTATTAATTTTAAATTATTTTTCACTGTAGCATTGATTTTTCAAGATAATTAAAATTCTGAGCTATATAAAATATATTATCTTAAATTTCATTGGACAGAAAGGAAATTTAATATGTTGTCTAAGAAAGGCATTCAATTGTATAGCTATCTAAATAATAATCCAATTTCATATTCTCATAGCATTTGTTGAAAAACACTGAAGGAGTTTCGTAAAAACTCTTTCTGATAAAAAAAAAAAAAACCAGGCACCCAAAATCTATTCTGGTAGGGCTAATGTAGTTGTTCCTTGACATTTTCAAAGTTCATGTGATCTGAAGAATGGTTAAAGGTTATTTCTAGAGCATATTGCTGATGACAGTTTCCCTAGTTTGCTGTAGTTCATAGACAACAAGGAATGCATTGTTTTAAGAATTTTTATTTTATTTTTCAATTTTTTCCTTCAATTCCTAAGGTCAACCTTTCTTCCCTAAGTTGAAGTAGACTCCTATGTACTCCAAGATAGTATATCACAGATAATTGGAATATATACACTTTGAATTTAATAAATAATTCAATTTACATCAATTTTAAAATATTGTTTCATCTGAATATTATTCTGTTATTACAAATCAAGAAAATATGATTCAAGAATCATCTTGTGACCTATTATTGCTTCATTATTTTAGACTTTATAGCATAAAACTCTTTAAATATATTTCACACTTGAGATATTCTCAGTACTAGTATGTATTCTTATTCTGTTCTGAAATTAACCTTTCATTTAATTAAAACTTTCATGAATTCAAACAATAAATACAAGTAAGGCATATTAAGTATTCTGTTTGAAATTAAATGTAAATATAAATGTGACCAGAAGTTCTAATTTTTTTCACTCAAGGTGTGGCATATTTTAGAGACCACTAACACAAGAATTTGATATGCAAACATGGACTGTCAACTAGCCCATCCAAAGCTTTCATGTACTCATTGATTATAAATTAGTATATGTGATAATTCTCTGCTTTTCCCCTTCTTCTCTCCTCACTTTCCAAGCCTTTCAAGGATAATGATACTAGAATAGGATCTAGTTGGTGTAATAGGTGGTTTGTGTCTCAAAGTTATATTTTTTTGTACTGTAACAGGTGAATTTGACAAAGAAAGACTTTGCTCTACTCCATTATAATAGTAATATTTAATTATGTAGAAAAACCAGGACATTTTCTATACTCAGGGATCTGCTGGTATTTTGTTTCCATGCTTGTTCTTTTTTCTTTCAGTTTTCCTTTTGTTTGTAGGGAATGATAATTTATTATTTGCCATAAGATGATGTCATTGAATTAAAATAAATTGGCTCGCCTAATTTGAGTCAGACAATAAATGACAAGACTATGTTTTCAAGGTTCTGTTAGTGAGAATGGGCATTAAAGTTGTGTAAGATAGTTTCTTCCGTCAAGGAGCTGAAAGTGTACTTTGTGACATTAGGGCTTATGTATGTAAATTGCAACAATGGAATCATTAATATGGGTGGAGGTTTGAAAAGTGCATTGACTGGGAATAAGACTATTTGAGTTAAACATTTTAGAGAATCGGGGATCTCACATAAACAGTTGAATACTTACCTCCATTTTCTCAATTCCTTTACTTAAAATGTGTAGTAATTCTATTGATTATGCAAATGTATTATGACAGTTAAATTTAAATTGCTATATTATCAAAACAGCTTCTGATATGCAAGTGCTGTTGCACAAAGAGAAAATAATATAAAATGTTACAGAAAGGCTGTGGACAGTCATCTCTGAGAATATCAACTCATTCTTAAAGTTGACTTAATGTCTAAAAGAGACAGTATTTTCTATCTAGCATGTCTGTTATTAGACTGTTGTATATTTTCTACTTTGAATTTGTTTGAGTTTACTCTTATGAGTTGAGTGTAACATTGCATTGATGATCTATCAAGTCTCTTAAACTATAATATGTAGAAGTTTATGGAAGCCCATGTAGTTGGATGAACTTAATATCTACAATCATACCACTTTCACTATATTTCATAGTAACTGAATAAATATTTCCTGTTAACATAACATGAGGAGTTGAAAGACAAATTTCATGTTTCTTCCAAATCATATTTTATTGATACCCAAATAATATTGTAAAAATGTTTAATAATTTTAGCTGGTAGACTCACATGAGAAATAAATAATACTTTCTGTCATTTAGATATACAGCAGTTGAATTGATGAGTATTCTAGGAAGGAGTGGTAGGAATGAGAGAGAAGATTGAATCAGACAGGGGAACCTTAATCAATGAGAGTAAGGAAGGGAAAAAACCCCAAAATCTTAGAGGTTTTACTTGTTCAAAATGTGAAATGGACAGTTTTCTAAGCTTAGTCTTCAATTTTATTTAGATTATATCATATTTTTTGTTGAAAAAATAAAATTATTTGAGATTTTGAAAGTCTCTGAATGGATGATAGAGGCAAAATGTAGAGAAATAGAGGTTATGAGAGATTGCAGATCATTTTGCACTCTAAGCTTCTGTGATATGAACATAAAAAAGGCAGCACTCTGCCTGAGTGAACTACATTGTGCTAAATGTTGGAGTAGTTAATAGGTTCTCCTAAATAGGCTTGAAAATCATTCCAGCAAAATCCACAAATGGTATTTCAACAACAGCAAAATAAAGTAGATCTTACAAATATAGAACAACTGGAGCAATGTTTTTTAATGTAACTAATTAAAAAGAAAGAGCATTTATCTTGCTTCTGCGGGTAAATGGTTAATGCACTGAAGTGTGATGTTTAATTGCTTCTCTTTTTTTTATCCTTCATTGTTTTAGTTTTCATAGCTACACTGGCCATAAAATATATAGTCCATTTTAAGGTGCAGCTACACTATTTTTTAGGCTGATTTCCTGATGAAGGGTATTTTGCCAGAGTCACCACTCCATGGGAAGGTTTCCTCCAATTAGTTCCAAATTTATAGCCTTTACACTTCACTAACATCATGTCATTCAACAGAATGTAATCAATTAAAACTTATAAGTTCCAGCCTCTTCCATTTGATCATACTACTTGCTAGGATGGAGATAATAATCCCAGGTTTCAATGTTTTCATATAGAAAATTCCCTGAACATGATAGCCCTTATGGCTTGATCTGAAATGTCCCTCAAAAGCCTCATGGCTTTGGAAGGTGATAGAATCATGGAGGCACAGTATTCATCAGTCTATTAGTCCACTGGTGAGTTCAGGGACTGAATGTGCTGCTGGTTAGAGGGGCTTGGCTGGAAGGTGCAGCCTGGGCGATGACAGGGGAGGATACAGTCCTTCCCCTCTCTGATTCCCAGCTGCCATGATGAGCAGCTTCTCTCTGCCTCATCTTTCTCCCATATCATTTCTGCTTGGAGCCAGCTGACCGTTGGCTGTAACTGTGAACTAAAACAAACCTCTCTCCTCCTTTCATTTAGCTACTTGTTGTAAGATGACTGAAGTTGGGGAGCTAACAAATGTTGGCACAAGTGAGGAAGGCTGTGTTCATATTTGAAGTTATAGGAAGTTGAGGTGAAAATGTTAACTGGTGTTTCTTTGATTTTGTGGACTTCAGTAATTAAAAATCCAGTCTTGTTGGCAAGTAAAAATATTCAACATAATGTGAGATAAGACATTTGGTAAGGACTTTTCATGAGGAGACAGGGTGTCTCTAAGGCCCCATACTTGCTAATAGACATAAAAATCTTGTAAGTCATAGTCTGCTTTTTCAGGTAAAAGATTTTTTTCCTGATATCTACTGGAGAACCAATTTCTGTCCTCTTTTCATTACTGAATCAAATTGTGTGCTTTTCATTCATTCTTCCTGATTCTACCCTAATGTAGAGTGTCCAAACCACTGCTAGAATAAACCTCTTAAATACAGATTGATTAAATTAATTTTCTATCAAAAGCCTTCAGAGTTGATATTCTCAATTTCTTCCTGTGGAAAGAATGGCTTCTCTCAATTTGATTTTTATTTGTCATATTTACCACTGAGTAGCATTTATTTCTCACCTGCTAATAGATGTTTCATAGATTGTTAACTAAAATACTTTATTTATGTTATTTCAACTCATCTCACAAACTGTACCTCTTGTTGGACCTGTACTACATGGAACCAAATATATGTTACAGTTGTGTTCATATATGTATAGATGCACACTTGTTTCCATACAAAAGAATATTCTTAGGCTATTTATACTTTTACATAGAACTTTGCCTTAAGAGATACCTTCCTCCCCAAGTGGTTTTTACTTCCTAGAGGAGCATGAGGGCATTTTGTACTTCTGCCCTTAGTATCCTCTTGTCCCCACTATTACATCTTTTATCACATATAATTTTCATGGCATATGAAATTCACTGTTTTCCTATTTATTATAACCTTTGAGAGAAAAAGAAAACACTTATCAACATGTCATGAGCTCAAAGTACTGACCTTTATCCATTGTAGTTAAACAATAAATATCTTGTTAAGGAATAATAAAAAACCATTGAATTCAATTTTATAATATTTATTGAAAGAAACTGAACAATGTCCCACCACAGTTGTTCATGTTTTAGCCTCAAGAAGCTATGATACATCATACTACAAAGGAACGTTTCAGAATGAATCAGGGTAATCACGCTATTTTGAGATAAGAAGATTATATTGAATTGTCCAAATTATATAAATGGGTAGAAGAATTATATGAGAAATCCAAAGTGTAAATAAATTAAAGCATAAAATAAAAGAAACATAATAGGAAATGAAAAGATGGGCCTCTTGCAAGTGAAAAGACAGCAGCGATGGAGGGAGGTGGAGGGGGAAAGAAACAAGGGCGTTGAAGGGGTTAAGATGTGTCATGTGAATGCACCAGCTCCTCACAGTGAATATAATTATTATTTATGGCAAACTTGTACTAACAAAAATTTAAAGATGGAAATAAAACCAGAGAATTAGCCACAAACCAAAGATTACTTTCCACAAGTAGTAGAAGCCCTTCTTTTTTAAAGGATTTGAAGAGATACACAGTCTTGCTCATGAGATTTTGGCCTGGGGAGACCTATCTTGGCCTCTAATAGTTAGAACCATACAATAATATGTTTGCGTCATTTCTAGCCCCTAAATTTATGGTAACTTAAAAAAGAAATCATAAAAAAATACAATAGAATATTTTGTCAACCTCAGCAAAGGATCCGAGATTAACTGAAAATCAGCTACAGAAGAGATGCAATTGTTCTTTAATTTTCCAAAGATAATCTGATGTAGATTTCATCAGTATGTTCTATATTTACAAAAGAAGTGTTAAAATTTAGAAAATATTTAGATAAACATTTTAAAAGAAGAATGATTAAATGTTCAGAGAGATGATTTATTAATTTATTATTTGCTCATATGAATTGTCCATACCAGATGCCCAATCTACTAGCACTACCATTTAGTTTATTTGAATACCTGAATTAAAGAACTTACATGCAGTGTGTATAAAAATTTTATTTGTAATACTGCTCGCAAAATTTCCTCTTTTACTGTTAAGATGCATGTGATTATATTGCCTTTGTTATTGATGAAATGTATGCTATAGAGCCAACTGTCTTTTAAAAAGTGCTTAAAGAGTAAACTTATCATTTGTGAACTCTGTATTTCAAACTAGTTCAAGTAAATTCAACACTTATATTTGTTATAGCATATTTACTTTTAGAATACAATATTAGGTTTAAAATTATTCTGAAAAACTCTAAAAATAATTAAAACAACTAGCGCTAGGTAGACTTCAATGATAAGGTATTGTGATGCTATTAATATTATGACAAATAAACTTGTAATTATATGTCAAAAATGAAATAATAAAAATGCTTCAATTATACAATTATATTCTTCCCTGCTCCGTCTAAAAAATTTAAAATTGTCATGGCCCCAGAGACAAACAGCAAAAGGAGAATGATGCCCTAGTTTATGTCTTAACTGAAATCTTTAATCAATTGCTTACTATCTTGATGCAACTGTTCCTCAGACAAAGGTCTACTATCTAGAATATATAAAGAACTTAAAAACAAATGAGACCTCCTAAATTTAAAGACCCAATCCAAAAATGGGCATCTGAAATGAACATAAATTTCTCAGATAAAGAAGTAGAAACAGCAAATAAATGTATAAAAAAGTTCAACATTTGAACAATTTCTAATTCTCAGGAAGACCTTTTATACCACGATTGGAAAAAATATTATCTATTTAAATTATTATCTATTTTAGTCAAATATTTTTGTAATTTTAGTAGGCCACAGAAAATATTTAATTAATAAGCAATTAAAATATATCTTCTACATTAAGTTATAAAGCATAACTAGTTGAGTGCAATATTTGAATTTTATAAAATAATTATATTACAGTCATATCAAAAAGTATTAATTTGCAATTTTTTTTGTTTTTTTCTAACACCTCAAAGCAACACAGACATGTATTAAAGTTTTAAAATATACCATTAACCTAATTATGGAATCGAAACTGTAAATCAAATTTCATAGTCTGTTTTATCTCCAGAAGAAGAGGTAAGACATGGTTTGGGAAGGTGAAAGAAATGAACTGCATCTATCGGGGTAAAAAAGGAGAGAGTATGAGAAAAACTGGAGATCAGAGAGGAGAATAGAAAAGACTAATCCTGTCAGCTGATCCCAGCACCGGAAGGAAGCTCCCCTGCTGCCATCCCAAGCTCCTAGGGCATAGAAGGTGAACCGTGTGGGCGCCAGAAGTACCCCCTCCCATGGAAATGAGAAGACACATAAACAAGTCTCAAAAACAGACTTCTGGATCACCTACAGCAACCCCAAAGGGAAACAAGATGGAACAATCTGATACTCAACCACCTGGACTCTCTGAACTGGCAACAAAAGAGGATCTGGAAAAAATGAAATCAGAAATAATTTCTCAGATAACAGCAAAGATTTTGCTCATGGTGCAAAACATGATTAATAAATCTAGAGTGGACACAGATAAAAAAATAGAGGATCTGAGGAACATGATGGAATCTCAACATAGGAAACAAATGGAATCCATATCACAGATACAAACAGATTTCCAGGAGATTAAAAACTCCATCAAAAGTCTGCTCAGCAGAATGAACCAATGTGAGGATAGAATTTCACATATAGAAGATAAGATTGCAATCAGTGAGGAGGAAAAGAAAAATTGCTTTAAATTGTAAGGAAACACAAGAAATCAATCCAGCAGTTGCTAGACGAGGCAAAGAAGAATAACGAAAGACTGATTGGAGTCAATGAAGAAAGAGGAGAGAGTGCAGATGACATCAAAAAACTGTTTACAGAAGTGATGGCATAATACTTCCCAAGGAGGGGAAAAGAACTTGACATACAGATAAGTGAGGCATATAGGACTCCAGCTAGCCTTGATCAAAATATCTACACATAGGCATATAATAGTTAGGATTCCAGAAATCCAACAGAAGAACAAAATTCAACAAGCAGTGAAAGAGAAGAAACAAATCACATACAAAGGAAAGCTCATCAGAATCACACCAGACTTCTCAATGCAAACCCTGAAGGCAAGAAGAACTTGGAGTGGTGCATTTCAAGCCCTAAAGGAAAACAGCCTCCATCCCAGATTGATATACCCTGCAAAACTATCTTTCAAAATTGATGGAGAAATAAGATTCTTTCTTGACAAAGAGCACCTCAGGAACTTCATGAATATCAAACCAACACTCCAAAAAATTTTAGACAATACCCTAGGAAAAGACAATGAGGATCACAACCCCAGGAAACCCAGCAGAATGAATCCATTGGGCATGATAAATTAAACACAAAGGAGGAGAATCCAACAAAAAGAAAAAGTCATAACAAGGATTTTAGAACTTTTAACTTCATCTCCCTAATGAGTGTATAGTTCAATCTTATTATTTTACTGATTAGTATTTTTCTGATTCTAGAGTTGCACACCATTCCTTGTGCTATACTGGCTATTTATTATCTTCTTGCATCTACATTTTAATTGGGTTGTCTATTAATAAGCTCTAAGAATTCTTTATATATTCTGGTCATAGGTTATATGTATTGTAAATATGGTCTGTTTAAGGACTACTTTTCATTTTAATGATGTCATTTAAAGTTCTAAATTTTGATGGAATCCCATTTATCAATTTTTTTCTTTTATACATCATGTTTTTTGTATCCTAGGTAGTTCTTGCCTACTCTGCATTCATAAATATTTTCCCTTATAATTTCTTCTTAAAGTTTTATACTTTTAGGCTTTCTTATTTAAGTTCATAGATCCCTTCAAGTTATTTTCATGTATGGAAATAAAGGGTTGAGGTTAATTTTTTATATACAGATATCAGGTGTTCTAGTGCCATTTGCTGAAAACACTATCTTTTCCTCGGCTCTTGAATTGAGTTTATATTTTATAAAATGCTAATATTATATAATCTTTCAAAACTCAATGGACCATCTATGTGTGGTTCTATTTCTAGATTCTCTGTTTTAATCCAATGATCTATATGTCTTTCCTTACACCAACACTGCCTTGATTACTGTAGCTTTAGAAGAAGTCTTATAATTAGGTACTAAACGTCTTCCAACACTTTTTTTGTTTTTATCTTTTCTAGGTCCTTTGTACTCCTACATAACTTTTAAATTTCAATATCTAATTCTTCATTTATAGCAAGTATACACAGACCTGAATTTTTATATATACCTTGTGTTTTCTAATCCTGCTAAGCTCAAGTACAAGTTCTAGGGGCTCCTAGAGATTTCTTAGTATTTTCTCTGTAGATGGTCATTTCATCTACATATAAAGATTTTGCTTCTGCCATGCCAATCCTTTCCTAGCTGTGTCATTTTATTGCCAGACTATTTTGATGGGGACTAGGTTTCAAAGTTTAATGGACAGATAAAGAGTAAGCATATCTACCTTGTTCCCTGCCTTAAGGAGAAAGCATTGTATCTTCTCCATTTATATAAGGAATTCTTGCTGGAAGTATGGAGTACATGTCATTAGTCTGTTGAGAAGTTTCTGTTCTACTTCTAGGCTCCTGATAGCTTTTACCATGAACAGCTGTAGAATTTAGTCCAGTACATTTTCTCCAACTTGTGACCGGATCATATGGCTTTTTTCTTTCCTCTGTTTAAATGATGACTTTTGGGGGTGGATATTCCAATGTTGAACCAACACTGCCATCCCTATAAAAAACTCACTTTATTCATCCTGCCAGATCTGACTTCGAATAGTTTGTTTTGTTAAACAAATTTCTATCTATGTTCATACTTTTTTCTTCTATTATCTTTATCCAGTTTTAGGATTAGCACAGTGTTGAGTTACTAAAATGAGGGGAGAAGAGTTCCTTCTTTTTTCTGCTTTAATTGTTTGATATAATTTATCAGTTAAGATGTTTATGAGCCTGCTGTTGTCATATAGGTAGGTTTTCAAGCTAGGAATATACTTTCTTTAATAGGTACTATTCAAATTTTTTATTTCTTCTAGACTTAGTTTCATTAATTTGTCTTCCAAGGTACCTCTTGGAAGTTTTCCAATTTATTTCAAAAAAAGATTTTTGCAATATGCTTTCTATATCCTTTTAAATTCTGTAAAATCTGTGATAACATCTTCTAGATCTTAATATTGTAATTTAAAAAATGTATAACTGATATTGTGTAACAGGAAGAAAAGATCTAAAAGACCAGGGGAATTGGGAGGGGTAGGGGAAGGGAAAAAAGGGAAGGGAAAAAATATGAAAAGAGGAAAAAAAAATGGAAACAAGGTCTTTTCAAATAGGGAAGGGTGGAGGGGGTGAAAAGATGGCAAGGGAAGGGGAAATAAATAAGAACCAAGATGTTCATGTAAAGGTACAAGATCCCAATGGTGAATGTAACTGTATTTTATAATGAAAATGTACCAATAAACTTAATGGGAAAAAAAAAAAAGAAAAGACTAATGCTGAACTCACTTAGATTCTCTATCCAGCAGTGCACCTATTGCCTTAGTTACATTTCTTGTCGCTGAGACAAGATACTTGACATCCACAGTTGAAGGAGGAAAGGTTTATTTAGCTCACAATTTGTAGAGGTTTCAGTCCATAATCGGCAGGTAGGTTGCCATTGCAGAGGAGAAACAGTTTATGGTGGGCAGAAGTTAGCAAAAGCAAGGGACAACCACAGTTCTTTCTATCTTTTATGACTTATCCAGGCTACTAAGGGTGGTATTTACACCCTTAATCCTAGTGTCCAAGCATTGAACCATATATCAATCCCAGCATCACACACTCTAGATCCAGCCACCTCTGAAAAAGCCCCACCTATGACTGCATGAGACTTTGGAGGGACATCTAGACACAATCCATAACACCTAATACTCATTATCCTAACTCCTTTATTAACCATTAGACAACTTAATATTGACAAGCTAATGTAGGAAAGACTGTTCCTTTGACTAGCATGAAATGGAACAGAACTTACTCATAAATAATACATTAAGATCTACTATGAGTCATATGCAATTGAGACTATTATTTTCATTGTATTATTCAAATCTACACCAATCTTGATTATTCATCACTTTGTCAAAATGCTAAAACTATAGTAGTAAGGAGTATTAATTAGCTTTTATTCAGCTTTTATTCAACTACTACAAATATAATTTGAATTTATACTTTATCTAATTTTAAATTTAAAATTGTGACAAGATGATAAAGTATCCTAGAAATTTTACTATATGTTTTACTCTATAATATTGCTCTATATCTTCTGTATAACATAAATACTTGGTAAGTGAATGAGAGATGGATCATTAAAAGTAGATTAAATATAAGAACAACATTTATTTTAATACCTGTTTCCATATTAAATTGCAATATTTGAATAATTGATCTACAAATTTCTTATACTGAAACTTTCATACACATTTATTATTTGGGAGCTTATAACAAAAGAATTATCCTCCCTGAATGAGTTGTACATTTCAAAGAAATGCACAAAATATGCTTCATACTATAATCTCTAATATTTTGAATATTACATGTCCTGTATATGCCCATTAACTATGATAGATTAGCATTTAATTTATGTCATAAGTACAAAATGAATTTGAGAATTAGAAAATTTAAAGAGTAAATTTTTAATTTTTTAAAAATTAAGTTGTTTATAACATTTATCTGAAAAGATTTTTTATTCAAAACACTTACCATATACAGTGTGACTATATTTTGCTGATCAGTAAAATGCTTTTATACACTATCAATCACAGAAGTCATTTTAACTGTGAGGCACATGAATTATGTGTAAAGAATATGACTGTAATAAATCATGATTTCAAGAGAGTGGTTTGTGGCAATTAATGAAATATGATATGCTTATAAAGAGAAACATTATTTGAATTTAAAGGCTGACATAATTAAGTGATGGGCATTTGAAACTTGTAATTGGTCCTGCTTCAGTTTTCCTTGCCCTCACTGCCCTTCCTCAGAAGCTTGAGATGAATTTCTGTCAATGTCGAAATGTGCGGTCCTGTGCAGAGTGTTGGTTGCCTGTCACTAAACAAAACCAAAAAGAGAATTGCAACTTACTTAGAACTCCCTACAAAGACCTGCATTCATAAATAATTCAAAAGTCCTCTAGTTCGCATGATTACCCTTTAAGCTGATAACTGAAAGGAGCAATTGGAAAGGTCACTTTATCTGCAGTTTTAGTAGAATACCACTCAAAAAATTTTGCTGGGTTAATATTTTTTAAATTATTGTATTACCATTTTTAGATTTTCATAGAATCAATGAAATAAATTTCAAATATTAAAAGCAATAATCTTGTCCTCCTTACATTTTCTTTTTAAAAATTATTTTTTAAAGACATAGCAAGGATTTTTGAGTCCTGAGCAATAATAAGTTTTTCACTCTGTGGTTGAAATTTTGTAAATGTATGAATTCAATAGATTTTTTTTACTTCATTACCTTATTTCTAAATTTCAAGTGAATTAAAGCATTCCCATTTTTGCTTGTAAGTGTGGATGATGGTTTATCTGTTGGGTAAGCAAACTGATGATGAGAATTCATATTTAGGATGTGATCAAAAATGGAATGAAAATGTGTGATTTTAAAAAAGCACTTAAATAGGAAAAAGGAGTTGAAGAAGATAAAAGGAAGAGAAGGAAGGGATAAAAGTTAATGTCAGGTAGGTATTAGTGTAAAGTTTAAGTAGACTGATAAAATTGATATTATGGAAGGGTAGTAAAAAGAGCTGGAAGGAACTAGCTCAAAACTGGTCATTTCAAGTATTGTTCTTCACTTAATGTATTCATTCTAGGATTATAATATGTAAGTACCCTCAGCAAGTTCCTGCAACAGTATTTACAGACCGGTTTTTCAAATGATAAGAGCCATTACTTGATCCTATATATATATATATATATATATATATATATATATGTATATATACATATATATATATATATTTAGGCTTAAGTATTTTATATGACATGGACAAATGGAAAAAGCAATGATATATAATTCCTAAATATACATATTTCTATTCCCCATAGTGACTTGAGTCAATGATATAATAAGTAGCTATTATTATAGACAGTTTTAAGTTTACCTCTGCTAATTTGATATGGTTTTATAAAAATGCCTGATGTATGATGTTTTTGAGTCTCATGATAATTATATAAATTTCTTACATTATTCTTCATTTTTTCTTTCAATGGGCACCTCTAATGCCTATTTATTTTGCCTTTTTCCAATCTTCACTCTAAATTTTCAGCATATTATTGTTTTCTCTTTCCTTTCATTCAAATATATCATCCTCTTTGTACTATGCTTTTTGAGGATGGTGTTAGGCATACCTGTGCAAATGGAGATATATACTGCAGTTTTTATCTTTAAGAAAAAATCACAGTAAAATTTGAAGTACACATATTATTAAAGTGAAATATTGAGAAAAACTATAATATTGTGAGTTTAGTATTAGCTTTGTAAATGTGATGGTTTCAAACTAAAATGTTCCCCCAAAGTCTCTATGTACAGAGGTGTGGATTTGGAAGGTGATTGGCTCATGGTGGTGTCATAATCATCAGGGGATTAATCCACTGGTGAGTTCATAATGAATGTGTTATTAGGCAATGGGGCCTGGGTGGATGTGGATCACTGAGGGTAAGACCTAATGGGTATATTCTTGTCTTTAGCTCCTCTTTTCTCTGCTTCCTGCCTATCACAGGGTAAGCAGTTTTTCTCTACCATGTGCTTCCAATATGCCATTTTTGTCTAAAATCAGGCCAACCATAGACTGAAAACACTAAATTATGAGCCAAATAAATCTCTCATTCCTTAATTTGTTGGGTATTTTTTCCAGGTAATGGAAAATGACTAATTCACTAAACTGATACTGGAGAAGTGAGATCATTTCTATGACTGTATATGACCATGTGGTTCAGAAGCCTTTAGAACCGGTGGGCAAGTAGAGTTTGGAAAAGTAGTGAAGCTTTAGACTCCTCTAAGGAGAGCTGATGGAAGATGCTGGTGGGCACTCAGAAGATCAGAATGTAGATAGCAATGCAGAGAGTAAAGTGCAGCCAGACAAATGTGTCTATAAGTATGATCATGAATATGGTAAATGTTTAAAAAATTATTACAGTAAGATACACATTGCCATTAATCTCCCTCAGTGTACTCTCCCTTACTTAGAACTCACTTATTCCATCACTCTACTTTCTGAAGTGCTTATAGAAATCCTTTTTATTGAATATCTTTACTTGCACTGTCATGGTTGCGCTCGTATTCTGAATCAATCCAAAGTCATTACATATCATGGTCATTTTGTTTTGGGGAAGAGTAAGAAGTCATCTGACATCAAGTGTAATAAATAAAGTGCATGAGGGCACAATGAAATATTTTTATTTGACAGAAATTTTCATTAATGTTTAGTCAATGAGATTTGATTAACATATATAGTGAATATTTAAATTAAAAATTACAATAAATTTCATAAGGCCTTCAGTGTTTCTCAAAACACCAAAGACTCTCTCTCCATTCAAGCACATTTATCTGAACAATCTTGACAATGTGTTTTACTGTAGTAATTTATTTTTCTAATGTAATCATTTATCATAGCATTCAATTGCCCTTTGTTAGCCAAACTTATGAGAAAAAGGAAAGAAAAGGCCCAAATCCATGCAATTAGGAATGAAAAGGGTGAAATTACAACAGGCCCAGCAGAAATCCAGAGGATCGTCAATACCTACTTCAAGAACCTATACTCCAATAGGATGGAAAACACAGAAGAAATCGACAGATCCCTAGATAAATATGAATTATCAAAGTTGAACGAAGAAGACCTAAAAATTCTAAACAATACAAAATCAATGATACTGAGAATGTAATTAAAAACTTACTAAGAAAAGCCCAGGTCCTGATGGCTTCACTGCTGAATTCTACAAGACATTTATTTAGAGGGGAACTACTGCCACTACTGTTTAAACTCTTCAATGAAATTGAAAGGGTAGCAATACTCCCGAATTAATTCCTGGAAGCAAGCATCACCTTGATCCCCAAAGCAGAGAAAGACCTAACTAAAAAAGAGAACTGTAGGCCAATCTCACTAATGAAAACAGATGCAAAAATTCTTAATAAGGTACTGGCAAATAGTATACAGAAGATCATCAAGAAGATCATAGACCCTGACCAATTGGGATTCATCTCAGGAATGCAGGGATGGGCCAACATATGCAAATCTATCAATGTAATACACTATGTCAATGGACCCAAGACAAAAAACATGTGATCAACTCAGTAGATGCAGAAAAAGCATTTGACAAAATTCAACATCCATTCATGATAAAAAAAAAAACCTACAAAAAATTGGAATAGATGGTATCTACCTCAATCTGATAAAAGCCCTCTATGAAAAAGAAACAGCCAATATCATAGTAAATGGTCAAAACCTGAAATACTTCATACTAAAATCAGGAACAAGACAAGGGTGTCCACTATCACCACTCCTGTTCAATATACTTTTCAAAACAATAGCCACAGGAATTAGACAAGAGAAAAAAATAAAAGGAATAAAGTTAGGAAATGAAGAAGTTGAATTGTCATTATTTGTGGATGACATGATTCTCTATATGGAAGCACCTAAGAACTCTACCAAACGTCTTCTAGACTTAATAACCAAATTCAGTAAAGTAGCTAAATACAAGTTCAACGCACAAAAATCAATAGCTTTCCTCTACATGAACAACAGACTCACTGAGAGAGAAATAGACAATTTCTTTCACAATAGCATCAAAAATCTGAAGTATCTAGGAATGAACCAAACAAAAGAAATCAAAGACCTCTTCTCTGAAAACTATAGCACTCTGAAAAGAGAGATTGAAGATGATATCAGAAAATGGAAAGACATCTCTTGCTCCTTGGTAGGAAGAATCAACATAGTGAAAATGGCCATTCTTCCATAACTGCCATATAGATTCAATTCAATCCCAATTGAAATTCCAGCAGCTTACTTCATGGACCTTGAGGAAACAATCCTAGAATTCATTTGGAACAAGAAGAGACCTAGAATAGCAAAAGCAATTCTGGGCAACAGAGAGATGGCAGGGGTATCACAACCCCCAATTTGAAACTATACTACACAGCCACTGTGATAAAAACAGCATTTTGTCAATTTTCTAATACAGCAGACTAATTTATCTAGAGTAGAAAATTTCAAAGCAGCCCAATATTCCGGTTGTAGCATGAGTATTACTGACTGCTTTTGGCCAGATCTATAGTGAGAGCCAGGAGCATCATAATTTGAAAAATTAGCAGCCTTACCTAAAATGAAATCCCTCTGAAATTTGAGCCAAGGAAAGTGTAGTTGCTAAAAATATTAGTATTAAAATGTTAAGTACTTTGCATTCAGGAAAGATGCCTTTGATGATATCACAGGAATTAGCCAGATCTCATTTACCACATTCTCAAGGTTGTAAAATGATAAACTCCTTTGAAAGGCTTTATTTTGAAAATAGAGTCCAGGGCATCTTCTCATTCAGGGCCATGAAAATAAATTTCTTCAAGAGCAGCATTCCAGACCCTCAGAGGCCCATACAATCATGATTCAAAGGTGTCAGATTACTGTTTGAGTTGGCAGTAGATCTTGCTATTACCTAGCTGGTTTGGGTGTCAAAAACATGCAAATTGAGAGTTACAGGGTCAGAGAAGCTTCCATCCACATTTCAAATAATGGGATACCAGGAAAAGTGTTTCAGAGGATCATAATACCTTGTTCCTGGCAAGAGGCCATAAGCAGAAAGTAGGCAAAACTGTGAGAGTGAAGCTAAAAAAGTAGTAGAGATTATAGGAAGCTTGAGATGCCAGAAACATGGAATTCCTCCTGAGGAATGTCACAGGTAGTAAGTATAGCCATCTAAAGACAGAGGCCATGGAACTGCTCCCCCCAAACAAACAAACAAACAAAACAAAGCCATAGGACAAGACTGTAAAAACCCTTTGAATTCATATCTGGCCATGATTTGTTGTGGGTCCTGGACATGATGCCACAAGACTTATAGTCTGCTCTGGTAGGTTTGCTCTTGCTTTAGTCTGATTCCCTTCTATTCCAGTTTTTCAATTCTGGTATGGGGGTGTTTATAGCTTGCCATGGTATGTAAAAAGTACTTAACTTTGTTTTTTATTTTTTACAGGGATTAACGACTATACATTTGCCTTAATTCCCTGAGGAGACTTTAGACTTGTGCTTGTTAAAAATTTGTTGACTCTTTGAAATGCCCTAAATTCATTTTACATAAGAAGGTGGACATGAACCCCTTAGGGGTCATGGGTGGAATCATAGTTTAGTCTATAAGGTCCCCTAAATGTATGTGTCCAGACAAAGTGATTTTGGAATCCAATTGGATCACAGGGATGCTACACTCATCAGATGATTAAACTATTGTTGAGTTCTCAGCTGAGTGTGTGGTAAAGAGGTGGGGTATGGTTGGAGTGAGTCATTGGGGGTGTGATCAAGAAAGTTATATTCTTTTTCTCACCTAATTATTTCTCTTTCTGTTTCCTGGCTCTTTCCTCAGCCATGCCTTTCCAACCTTTTATTTCTGTCTTGATGCCAGCCAAACATATGCTGAACCCGGTAAACTATAAGCCAAATAAATCCTCCTCTAATTTGCAAGTGTTGGGTATTTTCTCTAGTGATGAGAAAGTAATTAATACAGTAAACTTGAGGTTTTAAATTGATCAAAACTGTATAAATTTTATGGGTTTTATTTTATTTTTTATCAAGTGGCAAAGAAGCCTGCATTTACAATGAATATAAGGAAATTTATGATTTTTATGCCAGTTTACTTTCTGAAGGAGTTTGTCAACCAATGATGATACTATGCTGATAGAACAAAATTATCCCTATATTTAATGGATTACAACAGTTAAAGTATTTTTGTTTTGTTTTATGTTGTTATTTTTCTTTTATTCATTCAACATGTCAATTAGTGTGTGTCATCTTCTTGCCAGGACCCTTGATGCAGTACCTTTGTCTAGAACAGAGACAGCTTTTTGGAAGAAAGGTTTGACATAGAAAATGGCCAACTGTCTTTTAAATCTTTTATCCAAATGTCACATCAACCAAAGAGAGGCATACAGCCACTCTTGATGTGAATGTCATAATGAGAATAACCCTTTTGTAATTTCAGAGTAAATATTTTAATAACAATATAAACTTTTACAAAGAGTTAACTCAGAACTTTAGTTTATAGTGTCAATTTGAGATTCTAGGTAAAACTTTACTTAAATTTCTCACACTAACAGGACTTATCTTACAAAAACACATATTATTGGCCAACAAAGAAAAGGTCAAAGCTTCATGTGATTAGTTTTATTATCTGCTTCTGAAAGAATGACTGAATCCTAGGCTTAACACATGAGCAAAACCATGATCACGACTGGAACAGTACAGAACATATCCCTGTAACCTAATTTTTCCTACATGCCAATTTACATATAAAGCAAAAGGTTTTACAACAAATCCAAATCCTTACACTCATTCTCACATTAATTTAATGTGGCTTTCTCAGACTATATAAACATCTGATATAATACTTTTCTGTGTATTGTTTGGTTTTGGTCGCTACTATATTAAAAATCCTGACACACAGAACATTCTTATTAAGTGCTCACACAACATTCGCATTTCAGAAGTTTTAAACACTTTAAAATAAAAATAAAGTAAAATGACAGTAGATATTAGTAACTAATAATTGTATCAAACATTTATACATTTCAGTTTTGAATTAGATACGTTGCTCAGAGACAGAGAAAATGTGCTAATCATTCTGAGTTCAGGAAAGATACTGTTGGTGGATTGAGCTGTTGTCAACTACAGATTCTCTGCTTTGTGGTGTCATTTTTTGAAAACGTCACTTGGCAGAAAAGGAAGTAGTATTTTATTGTCTACTTCAGACTAGATTCACAGCAGTTGTTGTTTTCCCCTATTGTGCTTTATTTTTCTTTTTTCTGGGTGGCATCAACTTTGTATGGTAATGATGAGAACAAAAGGGACAAACTAAGCAGCTACCAAAATTTCACAGAACTCACAGGAAATGAAGCATTTTTCCCAGATCATGTGTCTTCCCAAATTGCCATGAACTATTAGGAAAGGATTAGAGGTTGCATTGCGGATTTGTAATTAAAGAGTCATATACTGACTCACCAGGAAAAGCCACAGATTAGTGGTAAGTGGAAAGTCATTTAGCTCATATCAAACAATTTTTAATATATTAGTCATGTATTTACCTTTGAGTATTTGTAAGGTCCTTCACATGTGTAGACTTAAATAAGCTTTTTCATATTTCATTTACAGGTGATTTTTATTACACTTTCATTATCATAGGGTGGGTGAAGTATCTAGTGTAACAGTATGTGGCATGTTTTTATTAATCTCATAAAGACCTTTATTTCTTTTTCGATTCTCCCTTGAGAAGATCCTTTTAGAGACTAAAATGTTTTTCACAGGTTTAAAAGCCTACCAATTTTCTCTCTCTGCTTTCATTATGTTTCTTGCTCTTTTTTTTTTCCTCTTTGCCCCCCTGATCCCTTCTACAACCTCTGGGTGATGAATAATTTCTTCTGCAGTTAGTAACCTAGGTCCTTTATCCAGTCCGTCATCTTGGTGCCTTTCTCTGTTTCCTTAACACAGCTTCTGTTTTATCTAGTTTTGATTGCTTTTGTTTATTTCATTTCAAAAATGACATGTTATCCATTCACCAATGACTATACTGAAAAACTAATAATATGCATCATTTTTGAAATAGTTTTATTCTTTCAATTCAGTAGATAAACCTAGAAGTTAAAAACCCCACCCTCAATGATTGTATGCCTCAACATGGCCGTATAGAAAAGCACATTATATTCTTTTCCTGCTGCCTTGTATGAGGTTTGGCTACATCTACCTCGCCTTTATTTTGAAAATTATCTGTGAATTACCAGCAACCATAGGTCCTTTCTCTAACTTGTGATCATGTCTTTACCAGATACAAAATCACTATATTTTGACCATTGTATGTAGATTTGATCTACTTCTTTTCACTGTTGGTGTGTGTTGTCATCTTGTTACATCTTTTTCCAAATGTATCAATAATTGGTGAATCACATCTAAATTTAATTGTTCTTTACACTAAGCTACTAAGTTATTCCTGTTTTTGAAACTCAAATTATTTTAAATGGCTTTATTGAGATATGATCAACAAATGAATATTGTATGTAGATGCATTTACCCAGTGCAACTTGGTGTTCCAAAACCTATGTATGGTGAAATAATCACCACCAGGAAACTAAAACATGCTTCACTTCCTATAATTACACTTTTGTCTGATTCTTTCTTTTTTGTGTCTGATGAGTACAGTGAAGGTCTACCATCGTAGCTAATTTCAAATATACAGTATCATTAACTGTATTAACCATGGTGCATGTTGGACCTATGGAATTGTTTTATCATGTATAACTGAAACTACGTAATTTAACCTCCATTACCTCTTTTTCCCCGTCATCATTTTTTGTGAAATATTGTTATAGTCTCTGCTGTTGTGAGTATGAGCATTTTAGAATCATACATAAGATAATAGAATATTTGTGTTTCTATATCTGGCTTACTTGACTAAGCATAATGACATCTAAGTTTATCCATGTTGTCACAAATGACAGGATCAACTTTTTCAAAGATGTGTAATATTCCCTCAAGTATGCATATACAACTTTTTCTTCTTTCATCAACAGATTTAGGTTGCTTCCATATGTTAGAGCTATAAGTAATGCTGAAAAGAACGTAGAATTGTACATATCTTTTCAAGATTATGATTCCAGTCCCTTTGGATACCTACCCAGAGAAGAGATTTCTGGATCTTATGATAGTTCTATTTATAACAATCTCTATATTGTGTTCCATAAAGGCTGTATCAATTTACATCCTCATCAAGAGTGTACAAATGTTCCCTTGTTCTGTGTTCTTGACAATACTTATTAATTCACTTATTAATTAACTTTTGTTGCTTTGATATAAGGTGTCCAAACAGTTGTGAATTGACGTTTCACTATGGTTTTTGATTTACATCCCTTGACAATTGGTGAAAATAATCATTATTGTAGACTCTATGACCAATTGTATATGTTATTTGCAGAATATATCTTATTTTCAGATATATAATTTTCATTCTTCCACTTTTATTATGATAATTTTATTTTTTTTAACTTTTGAGTTGCAACTGTTCTTTATATACTTTGGAAATTTACTATATATATAGTTGGAAAACAATTTCTCTTATTCGATTGAGTAGATTTTCACTTGTTGATTGTTTCTTTTGATCAACAAACATTTTCCTTTTTGTTTGAGTATCATTCTGCTTTTTTTACTTTTGCTTGTTACCTTTGCTTTGGCTTATAATGAAACTTTATTACAAATGCTAAGTTAAAGAAAGCTTTCCCATATCTGTTCCCATATCAAAATGAGTTTCCGATAATCATATGAATTTATTTCTGCCTCTGCACTATTTCAGTGATCTGAAATCATGCATTGCTTAACAATAGGATATATTCTGAGAAATGCATTCATAAGATGATTTTGGAACTCTTCCAATAGTATAGTGTCAGTACCACAGGGTCCTACACAACTCGTATGTACTATGACACATCTGAGCCACGGAGTGCAGAGTGTTGCACTTAGGCCACAAACTTATACATTCACTTAATTCAGTGAATACCATAGCTAATTTTAACACAATGAGAGGTGCTTGTAAATCTAAACATATCTAAAATTTTAAAAAATAGCAAAATACCAAAATACTGTATAAATATAAAAAAATAACACTTATATGGGACCCTTACCACAAATGGAGCTTGCAGGGCTGGAAGTTACTCTTAATGAGTCAGTGAAGGCTTAGGACATGGCTATGTACTACTAGAGACTTTACAAACACTATACTCAGGGCCCATACTAGATTTATAAGAAATAATTTTCTTTTTGCAATTAAAAATCAGCCTTAAGTGTAATTTTTAACTTTAAAATCATTTTAATACTTAGTCTTTGAATCCGTTGATAATACTTATCTTAAAATAAAGCATGTTTATCTCTGCACAAAAATACTTTGTATTTATATTCTATATTCATGTGGTTTTTATATTTTGGGTTTTTTTTTCATTCACTTTTTGTTATAAGCTAAGATACAAACATACACATTACCCAAGGCCTATAGTCAGGATAATCAAATCACAGTCCTCCACTTTCACACCCCATTCCACTGGATTGTCTTCATGTTCAGCACCATGCACAAAGCTATCACTTCCTACAACAGCAACGACTTCTAGAGTTTCTTTTGGAGAACGTGCCTGAGGCTGTTTTTATAGTTGCCTTTTCTTGCAAGTAGAAGTAGGACAGTCATAGTACATATTTAAATAATTTTTCTTCTTTCCAAGTATGTTAAATTTCAGTAAACATAGACAAAAATATTGGTTGAAATATATCTTAATTTTTTCCTATTAAATTGTATTAATTTCCTTATTGAAAATTTCAAAAATATATATGACTGCATGGTTTCACTTTTAGAGAAACTCAAAATATAAATAAGAGCAAAGTAAAAAATAAATAATAGTATGAAAATAGATCTTTCTCAAATGGGAAAGGGATCAAAGGTGGAGGAAGGGGGAAGAAGAAGGGAAGGGGATTAAATAAAGGTGTGCTATGTACACACACCAACTCCCCATGATAAAATAATCATTATGTACTGTAAATATGTACTAATGAAAAAATTTTATTAAAATGAATTAATATTCTAACATTTGCAACATTGCTGAAAACTCCAAGTCCCAAATCTCCTCTGGGAATCCAGACAATCTCTGTTATGATGTCCTATAAAGATCAAATGGAAAGTTATGTATTTGCAACATTAGATAGCTTGTGCTGAACTTTCCCATTCTAGGCAATAAGGGGATAGAAAGAAACTGAAACAAAGCAAGTTTGAAACACATGAAGCTAGACATTAAATACTGTGGTTTCATGTGCAGTCTGCAGGGCCAAGTTATGGCCAGATATAAACTCCAAAGAGCTTGGGTAATGCTGTCCCAATGCCTTTCTCTTTGAAGCAATTTCCCCTCTCTTGGCTGGCTCTGCTCACTGTGTGTGGCTTTCTTCAGTGAGCATTCCATGGTCCTGGCAACTCCAAATCCTTGAAGTCCACCCAGCACCATTGACTTCACATGATAGCTTCATTTATTGCCCTCTTATGGGCTCCTGTCAGGGACTGTCATCATTTTCATACTTGTTTTCCTGGTCTCCCAGCTTTCTTCTGAGATCTGGGTGGAAGTTTGTGGATCACCATAACTCTTGCATTGCGCATGCCTCAAAAAATTTCACCATATGAATGATGACAAGATCACTCACCAGCTAGAGCAATTGCTGGACCATCATTAACCATGGCTACAGCAGACTCTGAGTACACAGATGTCTGAACTTGAGAAAACTCTTCTCTAGACAGCCTTGAATGAGGAGGTGGCCCAGAGATTCTTTTGTCAAAGATTTATACTTTTATACTCTTGAAATTGTTATGGTTAGAGTCTTGCCTATTTCTGAGATGTCCTCAAGGGATGTTTCTCCTAGACCCTGTATGAAGTATTTGGCTTCTTATTCATGATAATCTTTTCAGCAATCTTACTTTCCTTTCTCTCCATTTTACAGGCTCTTCCTTTCTGATGAAAGAGCATACTTTTAAAATCATTCAATTCTCCTCTTTGGTCCTGATTTTCATTGTAGATTGTGCCAAAATTAGTTAAAAAATACCCATGTCACAGGCTAACATACCCAATCCTTTGACATTTTCTTTGTCATATAAATTAATCTGCTGCCCCTATTTTTGTTCTCTATGGTCTCAGGGCATGGGGACATATACATAAATTTTCTTACAAACTCTAACACACATGGCCTCCACTCCAACTGCCAGTGGCATACTTGTTCCCAATTGCAAAATCCTGAACTCACCTTTACTCTTCACATTCTTTCAGAATTCTGATCTTCTGATCTGTGACTGTATCAGCCACCAAAAACTATGTACAACATTTTAGTTCTTCCCTAGTCAGCATCCCTGAAGAGCGACTATAGTTTACCACCATCAACTCCACCTAGCTCACTTCAGACTCTCCTGCCATGTGGATCTCTGGGTCCTCAAAAGCCCAAAACAGCCACTCTTCAGGAAGAAGTTCCTCACAGCTGTCCCTGATGCCTCAGACCTGGACAGAGATGGACATCACCCAACAAATTCAGCAGAGGCTCTGGAATCGCAAGGGACAGAGGGTCCCACAATTGCTTTTTATGTGTGAGCAGCAAAACAATAGTGGGGTTCTTTTTTTTTTCATTAAGTTTATTGGTACATTTTAGCTATAAAATACAGTTACATTCATCATTGGGATCTTGTACCATTACTTGAGTATCTTGGTTCTTTTTTTTCCCCCTTCCCCTGCCCTCCCTTCACCCCCTCCACCCTTCCATATTTGCAAAGACTTTGTTTCCATTTTTCTCCTTTTCTCATAGTTTTTCTTTTCCCTTTTTTCCTTTCCCCTACCCCTCCCACTTCCCTTTCTCCTTTAGACCTTTTCTTCCTGTTACACAATATCAATTATACATTTTAAAAATTACAATAACAAGGTATAGAAGACATTACCACATATTTTTCAGAATTTAAAAGGATACACAAAGCATATTTCAAAACTCTGTTTTGAAAAATATTTGACAGCTTCTAAGAAGTACCTTGAAAGACAAATTAATGAAACTAACTCTGGAGGACATATAAAATTTGAATAGCACCTATTAAAAAAAGTATATTCCTAGCTTGAAAACCTACCTATATGACAACAGCAGGCTCATATACATTTTAACTGATAAATTATATCAAACATTTAAAGCAGAAAAAAAGAAGGAACACTTCTCCCCTCATTTTAGGAACTCAACATTGTGCTAATCCTAAAACTGGATAAAGATAATGGAAGAAAAAGTATAAACATAGATAGAAATTTGTTTAACAAAACAAACTATTGGAAGTCAGATCTGGCAGTATGTAGAAAGTGGTTTTGTTATAGGGATGGCAATGTTGGTTTAGCATTGGAAGATCCACTCCCAAAAGTCATCATTTTAACAGAGGAAAGGAAAAAGCCTTATGATCCTGTCACTAGTTGGAGAAAAAGTATTGGACTAAATTCTACAGCTGTTTATGGTAAAAGCTATCAGGAGACTAGAAGTAGAACAGAACCTTCTCAACAGATTAAAGACATGTACTCCATACTTCCAGCAAGAACGCCTTATATGAATGGAGAAGATACAATGCTTTCTCCTTAAGGCAGGGAACAAGGTAGATATGCTTACTCTTTATCTGTCCATTAAACTTTGTAACCTAAGCCCCATTAAAATAGTCTGGCAATAAAATGACACAATTAGGATAGGATTGCTAAGGTAGAAGTAAAATCTTTATATGTAGATGAAATGGTCATCTACAGGGAAAATACTAAGAAAACTCTAGGAGTCCCTAGAACTTGTATTTGAATTTAGCAGGATTAGAAAATACAAGGTATATCTAAAAATTCAAGTCTGTATGCTTGCTATAAAAGAAGAATTGGATATTGAAATTTAAAAGTTATGTAGGAGTACAAAGGACCTAGAAAAGATAAAAACCAAAAAAATGTTGGAATACGTTTAGTACCTAATTTTAAGACTTCTTCTAAAGCTACAGTAATCAAGTCAGTGTTGTGTAAGAAAAGACATATAGATCATTTGAATAAAACAGAGAATCTAGAAATACAACCACACATATATGGTCCACTGAGTTTTGAAAGATTATTTAACATTAGCATTTTATAGAATATAGACTCAATTCAAGAGCCGAGGAAGAGACAGTGTTTTCAGCAAATGACACTAGAACACCTGGTATCCATATATAAAAAATTAACCTCAACCTTTTTTTTCCATACATGAAAATAACTTGAAGGGATCTATGAACCTAAATAAGAAAGCCTAAAAGTGTAAAACTTTAAGAAGAAATTATAAGGGAGAACGTTTATGAATTCAGGGTAGGCAAGAACTACCTAGTATACAAAAGTAGCCTTGGTCAAAAAAAATCTACACATAGGCACACAATAGTTAGGATTCCAGAAATCCAACAGAAGAATAAAATTCTACAAGCAGTGAGAGAAAAAAAACAAACCACATACAAAAGAAAGCCCATCAGAATCACAGCAGACTTCTTAATGCAAACCCTCAAGGCAAGAAGAGCTTGGAGTGATGTATTTCAAGCCCTAGAGGAAAACAGCCTCCAATCCAGATTGAGGTACCCTGTAAAACTATCTTTCAAAATTGATGGAGAAATAAGATACTTTCATGATAAAGAGAACCTCAGGAACTTCATGAATATCAAACCAGCACTCCAAAAAATTTTAGACAATACCCTAGGAAAAGACAGTGAGGATCACAACCCCAGGAAACCCAGCAGAATGAATCCATTGGGCATGACAAATTAAAGGCAAAGAGGGAGAATTCAACAAAAAGAAAAAGTCATGACAAGGCTTTTAAACTTTTAACTTCATCTCCCTAATGAGTGTATAGTTCTATCTTGTTATTGTACTGATTAGTATTTTTCTAATTCTAGAGTTGCACACCTTTCCTTGTCCTATACTGACTATTTATCATCTTCTTATGCCTACTTTTTAATTGGGTTGTCTATTAATGAGCTCTAAGAATTCTTTATATATTCTGGTCCTAGGTTATATGCCTTGTAAATATGGTCTGTTTAAGGACTACTTTTCATTTTAATGATGTCATTTAAACTTCTAAATTTTGATGAGATTCTTGAGTTCCACCAGCATGACACTTCATCCATGGATATTGCCTTCTTGCTACTTCATCTCAATGACACTCATAAAACTGCTTGGAAGGCTGAACTTCTTCCTAGTGGGCTGGAGGAGTTTAAGGCTCAGCAAGTAGCTGAGTTTTCTCCCCAGCAAATCAGTTCCAAAGGGTTCCATATCACATCATCAAGTATAGTCACAACATAACTCCCATCACAGGTACCAATTAGTCAGATTTCCCATCACTGGGAAAAATACACAACATCAATAAATTAAAGAAGTATTGTGGTATTTTGGATCACAGTTTCTGTGGATTCAGTCCATTCTTGGTTGCCTCTAAGACAAAAACAGCATGGGAAGGTGGCATCACAGAGGTAAGCTCTCTGGCATAATGTTGCCAGGAAGTAGAGAAGGGAAGAGCTGGGGATGAAAATCCACTCTTTCAAGTCACACCTCTAGTGGGCCATCCCTTCCCATCTGGCCCAGCCCTGAATGTAATAATTTGGGGGCTATTTTACATCTAAACCATGATACTCACCTAAGAATTCTAGCAGTGATAAAATGACTCAGTTTTGATTTATGTTTTATTTTTTTCTAAGACTTTCCATATTTAATGTACCATTTTGTCTTGTATACTATTAATTAGCAACTTTTTTCTTTCTAGCTTTTAATATTTTAACTTGTCCATCTTTCTCCTACCTTAGAAGATTTCTACTGAGATACCCCTTATAAACTTCTAGATGATTTTTTTCTATATTACTTTAAAAATTCTCTTTTATTTTTGACTTATGACATCTTAACTGCAATATATCCATGTGAGGACCATTTTACATTCAAATTTTTAGACTCTTGAAACTTAGAGTCTCCAGATTTTGGAAGTTTTGCTCATTATTTGACTATTCTTTCTTCCCCTTTCTTTCTTCTGCTTCCAAGACTATTAAAATGTATGCACTAGTCTTCTGAAAGGATGTCTTGTAAATAGTATAGAATTTGTTTATAGCTTTAAACGTTTTTTATCGTGGCTAATGTGCATCTATTCTGTTCTTTGCTAGTATCATGTGTCTCTAATTTTTTCATGTTCCTTTTGATTTTCTTGGTGTCTTTTTTTTTTTTTCTTGGTACCGGAGATCGAACTCAGGTCTTTATGCTTGTGAAGCAGGCAGCAGAACCACTGAGCTAAATCCCTGGGCCTTCTTGGTGTCTTTCTATGAGCAGAGTTATTCATGTCTTCCAGATTGCCAATTTTTTTTTTGATGAAGAGAAAAAATGTTTCTTCATATCTAGTTTTTAAAAGATGTAGAAACCCAATACTGGCCTTGACAAGAAATTAATGTTTGCCTAAAAGTAGGCAGCAGAGTGGGATAATATGGTAATACTTCCAGAGGAATGTTCTGCCCCTACTTCCAGGTGTTGGGGTTCAGTTCTTGGGAAAGATGAATTCTTATACTTTTGTACATTTTTAATCATCATATATCAAAATAAACATCCTATTAAGAATCAGAAAAATTACAAAAAGATTTTGTCTAAATGAAATGTCATATGACCTTATAAACTTGAGAAGCTTCACCACAATTTTTTTTAAAAGAGCATTTAATTTTCCCTCACGTGAGAGATCAAATGTGGAACAAATTCCCCCTCCCAAAGGAATTGAATTTATATTCCACCTCCTACTATGTGACTGCTACTTCATAGCATTTTATCTTACATATTTTTCTTCTCTTGGAGTAAACTGATGTATACTGTTGAGGAAACTTCTTCAATAGAATTAGAAATATTGTCTCTAGAAAATAACTTCAGGGTAACCATGACTACAATAGTCATACAATAAAACACATATTTTTATGTGCTTTCCCTCAATCCTACAAAGCTTTCTTTTAATTCATTGGATCCCCATATTTAGTTCCCCATGATCTCTAACCAGACAATATTCATCTCACTTGATTTGCCTGATATCCTGAAATATTTTAATCTTTTTATAAAGTAGGAGTCAAAACTCACTTGTTGAAAGGCTTCTTTCCAATAATCCCTCTTATGTTCTTATAGATATTATTTGTTGAACTAAGTTTGTATAGTGAAGATACTTAAAAGATGGAGATAATATTTTGTTCTTGGACAGAGTTTAAACATACTTACAACAAAGTAACAAGAATAAAATAGTAATAAGTATAATAATAAATGTTAGATATCATTCTGAAATAAAGAACAGGCATAATGTCCTAGCTATGGCCAGTATCAGCCACTATTATAAAATAGTGCTAGTTATGTTTCATTAATATATCAGTTGTGTTTGCACATATTTTCTGCCTCTCTTTTACATAACAGTGTGGTAAGTGATGCTCATACAACTAGCACACACTCACACAGACACACACACACACATACAGGCTACTGGTACATCTGTGAATTAAAAAAAAAACAAAACCTCTTTCATCTTTAACCAGAAGTTTGTGTTCTATCAGAATCTATGAAATAGTGGCAAGTTCACTTTTTATCTCACAGGTAAAACAAAATAAAGTAATATCAAATCTTTTCTAGCTTTTGACAGTGCTACCAAGCTCCAAACATTACTAAATGAAAGTGAAGCAATACGAAATTCCAGTTTTATCAATTTTCTGTGTTTTATTTTAAATGCATTTAAAAACAACATCTAGTTAGCATAAAAATAAAGGTAATGCTCTTAAAGCAAAAATATGTATCTCTTGTAGATGAACATCACAGTACATTGAAAAATTTTTGTAAAGTTTAATGCTGAGTGTGTTCATGCACATCTGTGATACTATCACTGAGGAGGCTGAGGCAGGAGAGTGGTTAGGAGTTCAAGGCCCATTTGAGCTACATGACAAGTTTAAGGCCAACCTGAACTACATAGCAAGACCCTATCTCAATATAAACAAATGAACAAAAAGTTTAGACAGGTTTGGCAATAAGATTTTTCATAGTAAAAACTAAAATTGACCTACATGCTCATTAAATTATTTAAAAGTAATTTTTCTTAGAAAAATTATGTATATTCCTGATAAGATTGGTCTCATCACTGTTACTGGTCCATCCATTAGCAAATATATGCTGGAGCGATGGTCACAGAGATCTGCTCTCATGGAAGACTATGTGTATATTATTTCTGTACTACAGAAAAAGGAAAGAATTTGTTCTTTTTTTTCTCATGGACTATATTATACATCTCACCGTGTTACTCACATTGAGGTTAAGGGCAACATGTCATTCAATATATTTTTTCTTATATAATTCAAAGTAAAAGTAGGTGAACATAAATATAATAAAGAAAATGATTTAAGAAAATATGTACAATAAGAGCAGAAAAGAGTTAACTTTATTTTGGTACCTATTCATTAATCTACTTTTTTTTAACTAATTGCAAAATTCTCAACTAGAATTTGAATTAAAAACTGTATTTTAATGAACAAATCAGAAAACACCATACTTTTTTAGTTTAATATTTATTTATGGAGGTGTCAATAAAATGAAAATAATCATGGGTAGGTACATGTATCTATCTACACATGTTTATAGATACATTTGTGTGTATGTGTGTCTGTATGTAAATATGTGTGTATATGACAGTTCTGTGGTCTTATAAGAAAAGAAAATGTGTATTGCTGAATATGTCTGGATGAGCAAACAAACAGAATATTCCTAATTTACAATGTACTGGGTGTAAATGAATTACTCAAACAAAACATTTTTAATCATATCGTAATCAGGATTAAGGTGGTGCCAAACCAATCACTGGACTGATTTAGTAATCACCAGCCCTTGATCCTAGCATTGCACCATGAATCAGTCACACATTCTAGATTCAGCCACATCTGAAAAAACCCCACCTGTGACTGCATGAGGCTTTTGGGGACCTCTAGACACAACCCTTAACATTCTACCCTTGACTCCCAAAGACTCATGCACATCCCTTTATGCAAAAGGCATTTAGTCTATCTCCAACAGTTGGCAATATTCTAACAGTTTCAGCATTGCTGAAGAGTCCAAATCAAAAGTCTTCTTAAATCTTCTTCTGTGAGATTTAAGACAAACTCTTAGCTGCAAGCCCTTGCACAAATGAAAAGAAAGTTAAACACTTCCAACATTCAATGGCACAAAATAGACATTTCCATTTCAAAAGGTACAAAGAGGGGTATAGAAATAAATGAGAACAAAGCAAGTCCAAAATCTAGCAGGGCAAACCCCATGTCCAGCATCTGAGGCAATCTGTGAAACCCATAGGGCTTGAGTGACTCTGTCCCTACATCACTTCTGGTGGTTGTAGCTTCCATGCATTTTCTCTTGGGCTGGTTCTGGTCCCTTCTTCCCATTTTTTTCAGACTATCAATGTTCCTGGCTTCTTGAACTTCTGAAGTCTCCAATGCATCTTCAGCTCCACACTCATAGCTTCACACACTGTCCTCTCAGGAGCACACCAGCTGGCCTCCCAGGCCTTCTTCTGAAATCTGTGTGGAAACCTTCTTGACTCCATAACTCTTGCATTTTGCATGCACTTAAAACCTGTACCAAATGGATGATTCCAAGGTCTTCTGCTAGCTGGAGCAGTAGTCAGGCCTCCTTCTCTCTTGGTATAGGGGTCAAGTGCCTGGATCCCTGAGCACTGTAAACCCAATCCCCAGGACCAAATTCTCTAGGCCACCACCATTCTGGAATATAGCACTCTGAGGCTTTCTTCTCAAAGCAAAGTCTTTCACCTTTGCAACTCTGAGGCTGCAAAGGCTGCAGTCCTGCAGGTTCTTGTGATGTCCTTAGGCCATCTTTTCTATTTTCTTCCAAAATATTTGACTTTTTATTACTAGTCTTTTCAGCAACCAATTTCTCCTCTGTTTCATCTTTGCTACCCAAAACTTTGCTGGATATTCTTTTCTGGCCAAACTCACAACATTTTGAATCATTCTGCTGGGCTCTTTGCTCTTGATTCTCAACATAAATCTGGCTGAAAGTCCCCAACATAAGCCATGCCATTGCCTCAACATTATACTGCCTTGAAATTTCTTCTGCAAGATTAATCCATTTGCAGGTCTTAATCTTAGTCTTTGGCAAAGTTCCTGGACATGAACAAAATGCAGACAAAAGTTTTGCATGCATCGTCTGGAGTCTAACACCCACTATGATCCTCCTTCCCAACAGAAATTTCTGGAACTCGGTCTTTGCTGGCAGGATTTCTATCAGCTTTCTGGTCTTCTGAGCTCTGACCAGAATGTCCCATCAAGTACAACCTAACTCTACTTTTTCAGCCAACATCTCCAAACGTTCCCTAACTCTTTCCCTTTCCACAAGCCAGTTCCAAAGGCCCTTGATTCACATGACCAGGTAATGTCACTGCAACAACCCCACTTCTCTGGTACCAAAATCTCTCTTGGTTACTTTTCTTGTGTGACAAAATTCCTGACACCTGAAGTTAAAGGAGAGAAGGTTTACATTGGCTTATACTTGATAGAGATTTCAGTCTATAGTTGTCTGGCTCCAAGGCAGATTGGCATGAAACAGGGACATCACAGAGGAGAAATAGTTCATGGAAGGCAGAAGGCAACAAAAACCAACAAAGGACACAACAAGCCTCTTTCTGTACCTTATATTGTATCCAGGCTATTGGGATTAGGCCAGTGCCAAACCAATCAGTGGATTGATTTAATAATCATCCACCCTTAATCACATTGTGCCATGAATTAATCACACACTCTATATTAAACCACCTCTGAAAAAGCTCCATCTATGACTGCATGAGGATTTGGGGGGACATCTGTACACAAGCCATAATAAAACCCCTCTTCCAAAACATATCTTACTCAAGTATTACTTGAATCTACTTTTTCTTCTTTTTTTCTTCTTTGCATATTTGAAATGTAATTACAAATTTTGAAACTACATTTTGAAATGTAATTTGAAATGCAATAAAGTAATTAACAAAGAGTCTGCAAATATTAACATTGGAAGTATTTAATCAGAAGGTCAAAGAATGACTCTGAATTACTCAGTTTTGTACATTGTAAATAAAATGTCCAATATTGTCCCATATTCATGCATATAGATTTCAACATCACAAATATAATATTTTTTTGTTCCTAGTCAGTATTTCCAAAATACTATCTATTGTATAAGATGTGACCTATAAAACTGTTATTTAAACTAACACAAAGAAAAACCCTTTAAATTTGTCTTTTATTGAGAATATAAAATGTAAATTTATTGAATTTGCCTTTGTGTAACACTTATATAACTCAATTTTTTGATTTTTAAATTTGAGAAAATAGGTTTATGAATAATGATTACAGGAAGTATTATTGAAACTTATTCAATCAAGTTAACTTGAGAAATATCTAAAGTTATTTTTACTACTATTGCATACCTTCTCTACACCCTTGTGAATTGGATATTTCCTCTACTCCCTTTATATGATTCTTACAGTCCTTATTACCAATAAGTGTCAATATATTTTATAATAGCACATATTAGGACAAGGTTATTTTAGTAGTAATGAATGATTTTAAATTTTCAGCCAATAATATACTACTAGGCTAGAATATGGGGGACTCTTCAAGGCAATATGTAGAGTTTAATTGCTGTATTGTGAATATTGATATCTTTAAATTTTGTGGTATTTAATCTATGTTTAAAGGATTCTGAAATGAAAATCAGATCTTACTGAAATTTAGTCACTCCAGTTTATATTAGACCTGCAGTGTATGAAAAAAATGTAGAAGAGATAGAAGTTGGAAATCAATAAAAAATAATTATGAATTGTTATATCACTCTCTTTCTGTATATTCAGTTAGAATAGTTGGAAAGAATTTAACTAAATTAAAGATTATGTTAGTTGTGTAATATGGTATTACTCAAAGTAGATCTCTGCATTGTGCTTGAGATAAGATAAGGAGCTAGAGAATGTGAATACTGCTTCCTTTTATCTTTTATTATGTTTATTGATACATTTTAGGTATACATTAGGATCACATTCATCATTGGGAAATTGTACCTGTATACGATGTATCTTGGTTCTTCTTTTTTCCCATTCTTCTTCCTTCACTTCCACCCTTCCACCCCTCCCTATTTACAAAATCTTTGTTTCCATTTTTTTCTTAATTTCTCACATTTTTTCCTTCCTTTCTTTCCCCCACTCCCCTCCCTAATTTCCCTTCCCTTTTGGACCTTTGCTTTCTATTTTACATTATCTATTATTCATTTTGGTTGTCATTTACTCTTCCAGTTTCTCACTCCAGAGAAACTATTTGTATTTATGCACGTGTTTCCTATTTATTTCACTTAATACTATAGCCTCAATGTGCATCTATTTAACTATAACTGTCTCTAGCTTCACATTCTTTATGCCTGAATAGTACTCCATTTTATTAAAAAAAAAACACATCTACTTTATTCAGTCTCCAGTTGATGGGCAATTGTGCTGTTTCCAAGTCTTAGCTATTACAAACTGTGCTGCTGTAAACATGGGTGAGCATATATTACTGTGGTATGATTATTTTAATTCTTTTGGGAAGATAACCAGCAGGGGAATAGCTGGGTCAAATGGGAGCTCAATTCTAGTTTTTTAGGTATCGCCATACTGATTTCTGCAGTGGTTGCATCAGTCTACACTCCCACCAACAGTGGAGAAGGGTTCCTTTCTCCCCACAACCCTGGCAGCATTTGTTATTGGTTGACAGATGTATAATAGGTAATGTGAAATAAGAAGAAATGGTTCAAAGGGAAAGGGGAAGGGGAAATGGAGGGGTAAGGGAAAAGAAAAAAGGAAAGGAATAAATATGAGAAAATGAAAAAATGGAAACAAAGTCTTTATAAATAGGGATGGTGGAGGGGTTGAAGGGAGCACAGGGGAATGGAGAAAAAATAAGAACCAAGATACATCATGTACAGGTACAAATTCCCAGTGATGAATGGCATCATCTTGCTTACCTAAAATGTACCAATAATCTTAATGAATAAAAAAATATTTTGCTGCACTATACTCACTGTTCTTTTTCCCGTGATGAAGTGAGGATGTAGCAATGCTTCTGGGATAAGATGATGTTACTATAGTTGAGTGACATAGACATGAGCTTTCCACATAACTCATACATTGCAATGATGTGATTGTTGACAGTGATAGCTGATCTAACAGCAAGGAGGCTAGTAAGAGACTAGACATTGCCTAACAGTTACATATGCTGAACAAGAGGATGACTATCCTGGCAGAAGGCAACAGGATGGTGTTAAATATTTTTTAAGATAGTAAATTTTGTTATATTTTTCTTATATTTTTGACAGTCATATTTTTAATGGTAAGTATTATTAATATGGTACATTTAAGGTATACAATATAATGACATTAATCATTGGAAATTTGGACCTTTACATAATCTCTCTTGGTTCTTATTTTCCCCCTTCTCCTGCCCTCCCTTCAACCCCTCCATCCCTCCCTATTTACAAAGACTTTGTTTCCATTTTCCTTTTTCTCATATTAATTCCATTCCTTTCTTTCTTTTCCCCTATCCCTTCCCCTTCCCCTTCTCCCTTCCACCTTTTCTTCCTATGTCACATTATCTATTATACCTTTTAGTCCTATTACACTAGATTTTGTCACATAATTCTACTCAGAATGGCAAAGTGATCTAAAATTTAAGAATTGTTTATTTCTGGAATTTTCTATTTACTCTTTTTGGGTTGTGATTTATCACATAGGACACACCCAAGAACATGAAACCACGGTAAGAGGGGGATTGCTGTTGTGATATTCTCTTTATTTGTAAATAGAGGTTTGCTCAATGAGAATAGCTTCAAATATTTTTGTGTGTGTGGATGATGGTCTGGAATCAAAGGAGTTCAAATGTTTACACATTACAATTATATGACTTGTGTATTAAACTAATTCAACTTATAAATAAGTTCATCAAATAACACTTGCAAAACTGTCTCAGATGAAGGAAAGTGAAACTTATTTTTAAACAATATATCACATCACATAGTTACATTCCAGAATATAAAATACTGGCATTTAAGAAATTCTCAGTTAACTCTTCTATAGACTGAACTTGTGCCCTTCTATTCTTTCATATTTTGAAATCCTATGCCTCAAAGTGACTGTAGATGGATATAGTATCTTTATGAGGTAACTAAAGTTAAATTAGGCCATAAGGATGGGGCTTCAATCTCATATAGCTGTAGATCTATAGGAAGTGTGAAATATTCTGTATCTGTGTCTTCTCTAATATTGTCACATCTTATTTTAAAAATTGATATTTGTTCTGTAGTTTATGTAAGTTCACTTTTTCTATCTACAAAATCTTCACAAATTTCTACAATTACATTTATTAAAACTATATCCTTTTAAACGTCAAACAGCACAATAAAACTAACAAAATAAACATACACACACACACACACACAGCACACACACAGCTTCCTTTGCAGTTTGAGACCAAGTATGGCTAGCACAATGGAACAGATTAATTCCACAGTCACACGATGTTAATATGAATGCTAATGCCAAGGGATACTTACAAAATGGCAGTTTTTAAGAGTCCATTAAGAACCCAGGGAGCCAGGTATGAAGATGCATGCTTGTAATCCCAGCACTTAGCAGCCTGGAGCAGGAGGATGCAGTTTGAGGCTAGCCAGGATTAAACAATGAGACCCTACCTCAAAAAACAACCCCTTCCCCAAAAAAAAGAAATAAAAAAAAATGCATTTAAAGCAAAGGATCAGTGTAAATTTCACTCTAGTTTAAAATGGAGTTGTATTATGTTTATTATTTTCATTCTTTCTTAAAACTGAGTTCCTAGCCACATAATACAATCTCTACTTGGGAAAATGTGAAATAGAGTGGACACACTTACAAAATAGTATATATAATGTATATTAAATACATGTTATTCATATAGGATTTTAGTAGATATTCATTTAGTATATTTTTATTTTTCACATTTTTTCTTTTTGTTTAACTTTATCTCAGACCAGGTAGGTTAAAAAAATGGGTGCATGTTCAAAAATTTTTAAAAGTTTCATGATAGTAAAAGATACATTGCCATTAATCATTTTTAAAGTATTCCTCTTCTTTGAACTTGCTTATCTAATCATTTTTGCCAATTTAGAAGCAGTCAAAAAGTCTTTTCTTGTCAATGTTGTTGGTTGTGTTTCTGTGGCTGTCTTGATTTGCTGAATTAATTCAAAACATTTACTTTCATTTTTTTTTGACTTTTAGAAAGAGACAAATTTGAAGGTGCCAGATTCACTGAATAAGGTGGATGAGGACACATAATAATATTTTTATGATCTTGCCTTGCCATTGGACAGACTTGTAAGCAACACTTACCATGTTTATCACCCCTCCCAAAGACACTCACAAAAGAGCACTTCCAGAACAGCTTCATAAAGTGGAAAGAAGGATGGGATCAGTGTGTGAATAGAGCAGAAGTATGTTGAGGCGATTAACGGCAATATCTCTTTTACTTTCATAGATTTTGTGATTTGAACATTCACCATATATTTTGATCACAACTCATATTTGGATCTAATTAAACAATGTGAAGATTTCCACAATTTATTGGTGGTTCTAATCCACAACTTTCTACTGTAATCAACATATTAGTAGACCATATTATTGTTATAAGTGTTTTATACTTCATTAGATTTTTCCTTAGTTATTTTTTAAACTTGCTTGTTTCTCATTTTATGTTTTTCCATTGGATTGATCATTTCTCCTTCTACCTTTTTTTCATTGATTGCTGTCTTTTAAGTCTGAAACTCATGAATTTATTTGGTTCTTGTATTTACCAATATTTGTATATTACCAGTTACAAAATAATAGCTTTGAACAATTTCATGTTCCTTCTGGAATTTTCTTCACACCATATAAATATTTCCTCGAACTTTAGGACTAGGTTATTATTGGTAAGAGTTATATTTGCCTTTGCTCAAGCATTTATAAACAATAATGAATTTTACTAAGATATCTTTCCATGTATACTTTACATGTTTTAGAGAAACACTCAGATATTTATTGAAGTATCTGAGTAATCTTGAAAAGTTGACTCTGGTATTTATCTCCATGAGAAATGTTCCAAACCTGATATGTTTCATAAGGTTTTGCTGTTTTTCATATTTAATTAATAGTTTGGCTTTATATAAACTTCTAGTTTCAATTTTCTCTGCGCCTATATTTCAAACCACACATAAACATGTGTGTACATTGAGTTGTATTTTTGTATGCATTGTTAATTGAGATATTTACTGTCTGTATCATTCTTGTGCATATCAACTAATGTTTTCTTTCTCTAAAGATTGTTTATAGTTTTCTCTTTATTTTTGCTTTTTAAAATTTTCTATATCTCTGTATTTCCTGATATCTCTTGTTTAATATTCTTTTAGTCAGGTGCTTTTCGTCTTTTTTATTTCTCTAAAATGTATCTCCTGTGTTTATTCAAATATTTTGTTTAAATTTTCCTGCTATCATTTAGCACAGGTCATCAATATATTTTATTTGATAGCATCCTTCTTTTCTCTGTTTCCATGAAGAGAAACACACATATATATGTCTCTCTTGAATTTTTATGTTACTATTTAGACTATTGTTCTAGTTGTTCCAATAATATCGCTAAGATTTACATGCAGAATTGACTATACTGTCTTTTTTGATAAGTACTTCTACTTCATATGCATAGTTATTTTGCTATGTGATTTCATTTTCTCTAACAGATTATCAAGTAACTGAAAAGTTACAATATAAGAAGGCTTTCTAAGAAGAAATATAACATACAATCTTGCTACCTTAGGACAATGAACTTTTGTTTTTCATTCAGTCAAATCAATTACATACTGAATAGATTTCTTCTATCTGTGACATTGTGTGCGAAAATTTTGGCTTCTGTTATCAATGAGACAAGATGTGTTTGTCAGAGTTCTCCAGGAAAAACAGAAAGACAAAATGCATGATATTTTTCAGGGACAGTTCTAGAAGTGGCTATCAAATAATGAGTTTCAATTTCTTTAGCCAAAACTCATAAGGGAAATCTTTGGTCAAGATTCAGTCTTAAATCCTTAAAGAGAAGTCTCATTAAATAAAGAAGTTTTCATAATTATCCATCAACCCTAGGTATTTACAGGAAAATGTATAGAGGAAGATAGTCTCTGCAATGAATTTTTATCAGCTTCTTTTTTAGGATTTATGCACAACTTTGACACCCTTTTGCCATTTGGCCTTGTTCTGTACCACTGAAACTTCCCACCTTCCATGGATAGCATGTATCACACTGTACTGGGACTCAAACTCTTTTCCTTATTCTGCCCCACTAGAGGAATATTTCTTGAAGTTAAAGAAATGTGAACTCTTATCAATAGCAGACAGTCTATCATGCAGTAAGTTTCAAATAAAAAGTCACTATTTCTGCAATGAGCTGTCATTTAAAACTTGTCTTAAAGGCAGTAATAGAACTTAAAATTCATCAGTTGAAGTAGCTTTAAGTGCTCTTAGAAATCTCTTACATTCCTTTGATTTGTTTTTCTCTCTCTCACTAATGGAGGAGGGAACTAGAACATCAAGGTAGCACATAAATTTGGCAGAAGATGTATTTAAAAAAACACTACATTTTTATGCCAGATGTTAATTTTCCAGTGCTGATCTATTCCAAGACAAGTAATATATAAATGGTCTTCTTTAATGTCTTTAACAAAGATCAAATACATGTTATATTTTTTCAACAAATTTTATATTTTATGAATTGATTAACTATTTTTTAAATTATATTTCAAGTTTTTAAGACAAATATTAACAAATATTTTTAATTAAAGGGAATTTTGAAAGAAATACACTTCTCCAAACACCATTTTTCTTTCTTGTTATTTTTTTTTAATTATTGAGAACAAATAAAATGGTTAGGTAGATTATAAAAGTGAGAATAAAAATGATTAATAGATGTAGGTTAAAATTATTATGTTCTATTAAAAGTAATTTAGTCCATGATGAACATCTGTTGGTAATATGTTGTATCCAGATATAGTAAATTAATGACATATGAAATTGTAGGGAAATGACACTTTCAGTTTTATTATGAATACAGCTTTTAAAATGCTACTTATCACCTCCTTTCATCCAGTGATTATAGGGCATTATGTAGCATTTAAAAGATGTATACTTTTCATTTTGAAGTTTTTTTATGAATCTAAAATGTGACTGTTAGAGGTTTCTGGTTTTGCATTCCTTTATTGCCAATATGAACAGACCCATATGCTTTGATTCATGCAGGTATTAAAGCTTGCTTATTTGAAATAATGATGTTTATTTTCAACTTCTTGGCCTTACCAGGTGGTTTAATTTTAGTACATCTCAGAGTTATAATTTCACACTTATTAAAAGCATTTATTATGATTACTGATGATATCCCATAAAGCTGAATAAAACTTTTATTAAACTTTTACAAAAGAAAATCTGAGTTTTTAAAATTCCTTTCCTTTGAAGAGTTACTTTAGGGTCTTTGGTGAAGAACTAAGAATAAGTATGGCTTGGACATTTACGTGATTGTTTCTTTAAGGCTCAGGTACAATAATTTATGCAGTCATTTGTCAAATATTTTTTGAAAATCTAAATTGGAACAGATTTTATTTTAGATTATACTGATTGAGAAACACCTGGTTTTGTGGAGCTTTTATTTTACAAAGTAAGCAAAAGTTACCAAACTAAATAAAATATTTACATACTATGTTCAAAGATAATGAACAAAATGGAGGAAAAAAGAGATTAAGGTGAGAAAAATCAAGATTTTTAAACAAAAGTGAGTAGTTAATATTTCAAATAGGAAGCTTAGTGTTTTTGTGGTGTAAGAGACATTTGAATATAGATAGGAAAGCTGAGGGAGAGTCCTAAGAGCTATATGTAGTAAGACTACTCCAGACAAAGAGGTCTTCTAAAGCAAAGGCCTCTATGTTGAATTATGCCTCATAGATCTGAAGAATAACAAGAAAATCACTGGGCTTCAGAGAAATGTGCTTGGAGAAGTAGCAGAGAATAAGGTCACTGAGGCTAAAGGTGTGTCTATCTTATGTAATACCTTAGAAGTCACAGTGAAACTCTAGCCTCTTTATTTGAAACTTACTGAGTGAAAAAAATTCTGAAGTAGTATTTAAGTACAATATTACACTCCCACCTTTGTATCCTCTCTCCCCCTTCTCCTCCTATTTCCTCCACTTACTTTGTATTTGTGTTTTTAGGAAACCAGTAAATCTTTTTTAGATATACCAAATTAATTGTTGCTTTTTTCTATAATCTCTTTGATGACCTAAAGATCTTCGCAAAAATGAAGTGAAAAAAATGTTCATTTCTTGTTTTCTACTAGAGTTTTAATGCTTTCTCATTTTATATTTCATTGTTTGATTCATTTAACTCAAATTTTATGTCTTGATTCTGCTTTAGATAATTTTTTTTCAATATGACATTTGATTGTTCCATATCCTTTTCTGGAAAAGGTAACTGTTTCTCTTTTGAGATGCCTATTCATCTCTGTAGAAAATCAATTGACCAAAGATGTGTAGATATTTTTCTGAATTCCTTTCTGTAGCATTGATATCTATTTTCCATCATGACACCACTATCTATTTTTATTTCTATAGCTCTTGGAATCAGGTCCTGTAAGTCCTCCATTTTTGTTCTTTTACAATTTATTTTAGATATTCCAAGTCTTTATTTTTTACATTGATGTTAAAATTAGCTTTTCTAATTCTAGCAAAAACAAAGTCTGCTAGAATAGTTAATTGGAATTATGTAGCATCTCTTGTTCTTATGGAGAGGATTATCATTTTACAATATTGAGTTTTCAGATCCATGAATATTCTATATTTCTTAATTTATTTTGTTTTCACTTCCGCTCTAACAGGTTCTTAAGTATTTTGTATTTTTCCAGATGCTGTAAATGTTAGTTTTGTATCAATATTTTTCTCACACAAAGAAATATAAATTATTGTGTACTACTCTTCATTTATTACAACATGTCAAACTCTGTCATGGACACTGAAAATTATATCATCTGTGATTAAAATTTTACCCTTTTTTTGGTATATAAGACTATTACTTCCCTTTCTTATTGCACCAGCTAAAAATTCTCTTCCAATATGATAGAAATGGTATATACTTCCGTTTTTTCTGTATCTGAAAGAGAAATATTCAATTTTCATCGTTAAATAACATTATGATTATTTAGTTGTTTTCACTTGTTTATTTTGTTTCATAGGTAATCATTATCATAATGAGGAAGTTCTTTTTTACTTACAGTTTGATATGTTTTATTAGGAGTGGAATTTATTAAATGATATCTATAGAAATCATCATGTGCAATTCATACACTGTAAAATATTAATACATATACTTTAAAAGGTTGAATTAGACTTTCATTTCTTGGATACATCTAACTTGAACATAATATATTAACTTTTTCTTTTTAATTTGAGTTTTAATTCATTCAAATGCTTTAAAGCTTTGTAAAATATTATCTGTAATTTCCTGAAACACCTGTTTCTCTTTGCTTTGATACCTAAGCAATGCTGAACTTGAAGAATGAGTTTGAAGGTATTTTCCTTTCCCTAGGCTTCTGAAAAAATTGTATAGAATTGATATTACTTCTGAAATATTTGGTAGGATTTCATAGTTCGGTTTCTCTTCCTGAACTTTTATGTGTGAAATTGATTTTAATTTGAACTTCATTTTTTTTGTTTTTAGTCAATTTGGTTTCTTTTTTACTTTAGTGAATATCTATAGTTTGTGTCTTTCAAGAAATATGCTAATTTCCTCACTTCTGAAATTGGTATATCTAGCTAGAATTAATTTTTTTTTTGATTTTTCAAAGAAGATAATTTATTTATGTATATCTATTTTTGTAGAGAGTAAGAGTTGTACAATATCAGTCATTTTCAGTTAGTTGGTAATATTGTTCAAATCTTTCAATATTGGGGCCAGGGATTTAGCTCAGTGGTTCCATCTCCTGCCTCACAAGTGCAAGGTCCTGAGTTTGATCCCCAGTACACAACAAAATCTATCAAATTTATTAATTTTCTATTTGTTTTATAAACTTACAAAGAAGACTGTTGAATTTTTAATGTAATAATTCATATTTCTATTTGTCTTCTAAGACATACATTTTCATTCCATGTGTCTTGGAGAAGTGTTATTTAGTTGGAATAAATGTAAATAATTATTATACTCCTTTGATAAATTGAGATTTTTATAATTTAAAATGAGTGACTTTCTTTAAGTCTTTAATATATTTTGCCTTAACATCTAATTTGAATCATTTTAGTATAAACCTGGAAGCTTTCTTTTGGTCAATGGTAATGTACATTTTTCTTTTATTTTACGACATATTCATAATAATCTCTATGAATAGAAATCTTTTTTTGCTTTAACATCTTAAATTATATGAAGAACATTAATCCAAACTGGAAATACCTGTAGGTTGATGTCACAATTTGCTAAACTTTGCCAGTAATGTCATCTCATTGATCTTTGTGGTAATTCTTATTTTCTTATGCCTTTGTTTTATGCCACTCCTTACCACTCTGTTTACTGTACACCTGTTTCATGAAAAATCTCATCTTGCTTTGCTTTGTTAATAAAAAACTAGTTTTGTCTATAGATATTAATTCACTTGAATTAATATCAAAGGGGTGAATTATGTTTTCAAATGCAGTCCTTCTCAAGCTCAGATATATCCTTGAGCCTCACATTTATTCTTTTTTTAATATCTACTTTTCAATTACCTTCACTTTTTAATAAAACCTCTGCTATTTTATAAATCCTCTTATTTTGATTGTCTACCTTCATTGTTCTTGGTTTCTTCATATATCTATGTAGATTCCTTACAGAAATCTGTAATTTTGGATTTATAGTATGGCCTAAATATTGCCATCATTATTTTTTTCATTCACATAAAGAGAAGATTAAAAATATTTATTTGATGACATCAAACAAATCCAGGTATAAAATGATCTCTTGCTTCTAAAACTTTTGACTTTCTCTTCCAAGTCTCTGCCTTCACAAATCCTAATAATTATTGTACTATTTCATTACATAGAACAGCAATGTTCAAAGATCTCTCTGTACCAAGAAATGAAAACTTTATCCTCTGTTTATTCATTTAAAGTTTAAACAAATGCTACCCCACACATATTCCATCCCATTTATCTAAAAATTATCCTGCACAATTAAGATACATGTAGATCAAACCCCTCCTTATCATTTCTATCACTGCCATATTGGTGAAAATATCATGTTATAAAATGGTCTTTATTGACTTGACAGAATTATTGATTTGATTTTCCCTACTTCCAAACTTGTTCTCTTCCCACTGCCTTTCTAGTCTGCTCTTGGTACAACAATTTAACTTAAATAGAAAATCAGATGGTTTAATTACATTGTAAAAAGTCATCTCAAATCTTTCCATTTCTTCTGATTGAAACCCAAATCATTTCTATGTATTTGAAGTTAATATATCACTACTGTGGTTGCTCTTGACATCTATGTAATCTCCATGCTCCTCCTAAATTGTAACAGATAAGTACCTTTCAATCTACTTGCTATTTCCTCTCCATGGAATTTTTTTTTTCTTAAATTCTTTTATTGGTACATTTTAGGTATACAACACAATTACATTTCTCATTGGGAACTTGTACCATTATATGGTGCACCTTGATTCTTATTTTTTCCCTATTCCTAGCCCTTCCTTCAACCCCTCCACCCTTCCCTATTTACAAAGACTTTATTTCCATTTATGTCAGGCATTTATAATGTCTTGTTCATTTCTGTATTCTCAGAAGAATAGCTGACACATTATAAGAGCTCAATGATATTTTAAAAATATATTATGTTGATTGTTGTTGTTGTGTTCCTTTGCATGTTCTGCCTCCTAGTCTAGAGCTTGATTCTTTATCTGTAAGTAGTACGAAGTCCAAAGTTACATGTTCAAAAGAGTAAATCTTTATTAAATGATAAATTTTGAAAGCAAAGTGGATGGGTTGAGTTAACATATTTTCTGTTAATAAAGCAAAATACTAAATGGTGAGTAATTCAGAAACAACAGAAGTTTATATAGCTTGTTGCCTGGAGGTTGGGAAGCCAGAGAGCCTACTTCACTTTCTGCTTTGTCATAACATGAGAAACAGAGATGGAAATTGACTTGAATTTCTTTCTTTCTAAAAACCCATTCACATGATAATAACATTAATTCATTCACGAAAATAAAGCCCTCCTGGCCTAATGACCTCCTAAAGATCCCAGGTCTTAATAGCATCACAATTGTAATTAAATATTAATATGATTTTGACAGGGGCATTCAGAATCTAGCATAGTATATTACTAGTGCACGAGGATTAAGGGGCTATATTTTCTACAGGTTAATAGAATATTTTTACGGAATTTCTTTAGAAGCCTAATGGACTATAATAGGCATCATAAGTTACAATTATACAAAAACTTCTATAATTTATACCTTTTTTGTAATTCAAGATGAGATTATTTAATTTCTTAGGAACACTATTCATGCTAAGTTTTCATATTCAGTAGATATCTTTCTTATTCAAATGCAAAAATTATCTTTTTTGATCTAAATTTTTTCCCTTGCAACAAATAACCTTATGTTAGTTATAGAGCTTTGTTAAATTTGTCTGCTACTGAAAGAAAACCTTTTCATGGAAAAACATATTTTTTTATACAAAGCACAAAAGTTATGTAACACTCTAATATTATGCTATCTATGGTTCGATGTAGCATTGTGATAAATCCATATCAGTTCTACCTAAGATACATCATTGCCAGTTGACTCCTTAATACTAAATATATGGTATTAAATCCAAAATGACCGGTAACTTTTGTTTTTGTCACTGGGCAAATCAATTTGGAAAGAATGTATTTTCAGTGAAAGATCATATATAACAAGATTTTTGAATAAGAGTGGCATCTGATAATGGTTAGTTTCTAAAATCTTTTTGGAGGGTGAGGTTGAAATTACTGCTTAGACTTTTCTTTGTTGGTAAATTTTTAATTCTGTTTTCAATTTCACTGATTGAAATTGAGATGTTTAGAATTTTTATATCTTCTTCATTCAACTTTGATAATTCATATTTATCTAGGAATCTGTCCATTTCTTCCGTGTTTTCCAGTTTATTAGAGTACAGGTTCTCAAAGTTGGTATTGATGATCCTCTGGATTTATTCTCGATCTGTTGTGACTTCACCTTTTTCATTCCTAGTTACATGAATTTGAGCCTTTTCTTTCCTTTTTTGATAAGATTGGCTAAGGGTTTATCGATTTTACTTATTCTTTCAAAAAACCAACACTTTGATTCATTGACTTTTTGTATTGTTCTCTTAGTCTCTATTGCATTGATTTCTGCTTTTATCTTTATAATTTTCTCCCTTGTATGAGCTTTGGGTTTGTCTTGCTCTTCTTTTTCTAGGAATTTAAGGTTCAGCATTAAGTTGCTTATTTGAGCTTACTCTGTTTTCCTATTATGGGTATTCAATATTACTCCTTCATTGGAGAGCTGGGAATAAGGATTTAAGCCTAATTGCTTTCAACTTGAACCACATGATTTTAAAGTTTGCTGTATGCTTATGAATATCATTCATTTCCTTGGATAAACACTTTTCTCTTTATCTCAGCCTAGGCTTCATAGAAAAGAGAGCCCAAGACTACAGCATGTGAGCTTCCTTTGAGAATGAGGAGCACAGCGAACACCATGACAAGGACCTTAGTTGGCAAATGGATTCCTTTGGGCTCCTAAAGCCAAATAGAAAGCATGGGAGATTTGTTTATCCCCAGAATTCAAATCCTTGGAAGTAAGTCAGACCTTGACAGTCTGAGAGGGTATTTAAGAGTGAAACATCCACAAGGGGAGATGAACATTGATATATCTAGTTGTCTTAATTCTGGGAAAGCTAAATAAAGGCGAAAGTTGGATTAAAAAATTACCAATAGATATCAGTAATATTAAAATATATTGTCCCAATTCATATCCCAACAGAGAGACCAAGACATAGATTGTGTTAACTGTATAAAAACTACTGCCTATAATAACACCTATAATATCCTTTTCTACAAAATAAGGAATCGTGATGGCATAAGATAACAAAAGTGACCATATCTTATATCAGTGCTATTTAACAGAGTAATTTTTATATTCCCAGAAGTATACCTGAAAAAAAATTCAAAAAATTGAAATGAAAAAAAGTAAAAAGGAAAAGCAGAATTGAAGCAAATAGTTGATCTATTTTTCTTACTCTTGGTAGATATGCTTCAATATCAAGCATTCTAGGAATAGACAGGAAACACCTATCTGTCACAATATTTCACTATTCCCTTGCACACTATTATTATTTTTAAATCATCAGACAACTATTGGTTCCTGTTAGATCACCAACATGGCCTTTTGGATCCAGTTAATAAAGTCTTGACTACAGTGTCTCCATATGCAAAGCATCCCAAAGAGTGCATAATGGTTCTAGAGATGAAGACCACTGAAGCTCCTTAAGACAACAAAGATGGCCACTAATTTCATCTGCTGTATTTAGAGATTCAGGTTCTATTCTGTAAAACAATCTATTGTTCAATCTCATATTTTTTATTCCATAATATAATAATGAGATCTAGTAAGGACATCAAATTTTAAAAATTTTTTTTGTCTCCAATAGAAAAGTGAATGTAAACTTAATAATCATCATGAAGTACATTTAAAATTTTTCTTCTTGAACATTTTGAGAAAATCATAAAGCTAATATTGGTAAGAAATAACAGACTGATGTCTTACTAAATTGCAATAGTTTATTTTATTTATCTATTAACTTTGTATGAAACATAAATGACACTGTTGCAGCCATATAGTTTTGTGTGCTTTAGTCTAATATATCATCCCAACAGAGATAGTTAGCATATTAAATTTTGGATTTGTCATTACTTTTCCTTGTTTTAGTAACATTTGATGCATTACAGTATCCTTAATAAGTAGTTTAACAGATCTATCATACATTTTACAAAATCTATCATACATTCTATACTTTGCCTTATTTTACTTTTGCTATTGTGTTCCAAAGTTTATCCATAATACACTGAATACCTTTATCTTTAGTTTTGTTATACCATAAAAGTGTGTATATAAATTTGTATTTAGCATTTATTAAATCTTAATTCTATAATAATATGCCTAATATCATTTTCTCAATTAGTACACATTACTTCTCAATTTATTTCCTAGTATGTAATGAGAAGCATAATTCAGACAAAATACAATATCACTTTAATAAATAAAATGGACTACTGGAATCCTGTAATTCTGTGATTTATTTGGATTTGATGAGCCTTACTCTGGTGTGTGTTAATGTTCATATATTAAAAAGTTAATAAATACAGAAACTAGTTAAAAGTTATTGCTGAAATAAATTATTTTCTTTTTGAATGCATGAGATTCAGTGAACTACTTCTTTCACTACCCATAGCAAGCATTAAGACACTTCTTGAGTTGACTACTTAGAAAAACTGCATATCAGTAGTAATCAAATGTAGCATTCTTCTGAAATAGTTAACTATGGCCTATGTCTGTTAATACCACCAATTAAAAGGAAAATATCAGTAATATTAAACTCCAAGCTTCTTGACATTTGTTGATTATATAAAGCAATGGAAACAAACCAGCAATGCATTACAGAAATTGAGATTGATCTAAGTTATTCAATCTCTCTAAAAAAATCATAAGGATTTTATAACAGAAATTTCTGTGTTTACATATTCATTATATAAACATAATGAAAAATAAGAGTGAGAAAAATAGTTGGCATGGATAGAGATAAAACCAGTCTGAGAAAGGATCATTTACTTAAAAGTAACAACAGCTATCAACTAAATATAATGTTTTGCAATTTAATAATTGTAATTACTAACAATACAGACCAAGTATACTAAAAATTTAGAATGTATTCTCTGGTTGCTTATTGTTTATTATTTAAAGAAGAGTCAAATGCAGACATTGCTCATTATATTCCTGGGACTATATCATTAAATGAATTGGTCACTAAATATAATACGTTCATTACATTATCCAGAACAAAGAAATGCCCAAAGGGAACTCCAACTTGATGACTTTACTTTTATTTGCATAACTCTTACATGTTCTGTTATACATTAAAGTACAGTCCTATACACGTTGTTACAATAGCAAAAATTACAGTATTGTATAAAACAGTGTACTATTCAAAAAAAGACATATGAGTTCTGTAAACAAGAAGTACGGAACTGTACAAAAGAAAAACAGGTCATAAGTCCAGTGATGGATGATAAGTCCAAACAGATATTGAACAGGTAATTAAACAAGGAATATCTTTAATTTAAACTTATGCTGTTACTGTAATAAAAACACACAATTCATAATCATGGACAGCATAGTGTTTGGAGGAAAAGAGATACCATTTATATTAATTCAAAGCATAGGATAGTGTGTATGCAGTAGTAAGAGGAAGTATTCACTCAGTAGATGACCAACTGAGTGGTGGAAAAACCAATAAATTTTGGTTGAATCATTAGAATTATGTTCCAGAAAATCTAAATTAGTGTGTTAGTAGCCTTGAAGAAAGTTTAAAATATATTCCAACCATTGAAAATTGCCTAGAATATTGTAAAAAAGGCAAGTTGATAGGAAATTTACTAAGACTCTTGAGCAGTCTACTTGACAATATTGATTTCTCTAAAAATTTATTTGACTGAAATTAAAAAGATCTACATTCACCTTTTATTTGAAAAAGATAAAGTAAGTTTTGGAGTAAATAAATAAAATAACTATATACTTGCAGAAAACAAACACACATATTCCTTTCATTTTGTTTTATTTTAATAGAAATTTTAACTATTATTGAGGTACAATAATATGATATTTGAAGACATGTATATGTGGTGAAATGGGAAAATCAGGGAAAACATATCTGTCTCCTACAATATTCATCATTTCATTGCAGAGAAAAAATTAAAAATTATTTCTTCAACTTCTTTAACATATATACTATATTATCATTAACTATACTTTACCTACTCTGCAATGGGGTATTAGAAATTATTTCCCCCATATAGCTATAATTAGTATCTGTTGATAAACTTTATGCCATCCTTCCCAACTTTCTCCTATCCTGAGCCTCTTGTAACTACTTTTCTATTCTCAACTTCTAAATTTAACTTTTATTATCCACAGTGAAGGAGATCATACAGTACTTTTCTTTCAGTGCCTGGCTTATTGCCCTTATCATATACACATACAAATTTAAAATCACAACATTTAATCTGCCCTGCAAATATTTAAAGTCCTTGCCATCAGGCAGTTGCTAAGTTCTTCCAGGTGACTAAGATGGTATTTGACATTCTTCACAGCAGAATGAAAAAAAGTTATACATTTGCATCCACCTTTACTACTGACAGTTGAGGCTTATATGTTTATTTATTGAGATTCTCCTATAGAAAACTATTTATTTTCCTTTTAATGAATGTATGGGTGATCCATATGAAGTTTTTTTTTTAATCTTTTAAGTATATCTTAAGTTAAATATTAAAATTAGCATGAAAGGTGGGCCTTGTAAATGAGATTTTGTTTGCTTTGCTTAATACACTAACTGGGTCATGAATGTTATATCCATGTTTTACATTCAAAATTGTTGCAGACATGTCAATCATTCATTCAAATATTTCTTAAATGTAATGAAATCTACTAAGTTCCAGGAGGTGTGCTTATTAGAAGGGAAACAGTTTCTTTACAAGTTATCTAGCATTTTGGTATATTTTGCTTATATTAAAGATTTTCTTTGTCCTGTATTAGAGAACCTAATTAAGTTCAAATTACTATTATAATTTCTTTTTTTCTTAAATTTTTTATTGGTACATTTTAGGTCTACAAAACGTTTACATTTATCATTGAGTGCTTGTACCCGTACATGATGTATCTTGGTTCTTCTTTTTTCCACTTTACCTGTGCACCCTTCACCCCCTCCACCCTTCCCTATTTACATAGGCTTCATTTCCATTTTTTTTCCTTTCTCATAATTTTTCCTTTCCCTTCCCCTCCCACCATCCCTACTACTTTGGACCTTTTCTTCCTATTTCAAATTATCAATTATTCATTTTAATCATTTTAACCCTTATTTACACTTTCAGTTTCTCACACTAGAGAAACTATTTGGTATTTACACATGTGTGTCCTATTTATTTATTGATCTTTAATTTTATTGCACTATGGTCTGATAATATACAGGGGGTAACTTCAATTCTCCTACATTTACTTAGACATGTCCTGTGAGGTAGAATGTGGTCTATTTTGGAGAATAACCCATGTGCAGCTGAAAAGAATGTGTATTCTGATTTTGTGGGGTGGAACACTCTGTAAACTTCTATTAAGTCCACTTGTTCAATAGCTTGGTTCAGTCTTAGGATTTTGTTGTGAATTTTTTGTCTACATTATCTGTCTAATTGTGATAGTGGGGTATTGAGGTCCCCCACTACAATTGTATTATTGTTTATTTAGTTTTTCATGTCCACTAATATTTGTTTTGTATAGTTGGGGGCATTCATATTTGGTGCATATATATTTATGATTGTCATCTCTTCTTCTTGGATTGTTCCCTTCACAAGGATGTAGTGACCATCTTTGTCTCTCTTAATTAGTTTTGGTTTGAAATCTACTTTGCAAATAAGATTGTTACCCCTGCTTTTTTCTTGGTTCCTGTGGCATAGAGAACTGTTTTCCATCCTTTTACTTTCAGTCTATGAATTTCTTTTTGAGTTAAGTGTGTTTCTTGTATACAACATATTGTTGGATTTTGCTTCTTTATCCATTCTGCCATTCTATTTCTTTTGATTGGTGAATTGAGGCCATTAAAATTGATGGTTATAATCGACAGTTATTGACTCATCCTTGTCATGATGTTTTACTTTTATTGATTTCTTATTTTTCCCCTTTTCCCTTTAGTCTCTTACCTTGCCTGGTGGCTTCCCTCTGTTGGGTCTCATGGCATTGTGAACTTCATAGTTTTTTTCTAGGATATTGTTTATAATTGTTTGGAGTGCTGATTTGGTGTTCATTAAATTTCTCAGTTGTTCTTTTTAATGGAAGTATCTAATTTCCTCATTGATTTTGAAAGATAATTTTGCAGGATACAACAGTCTAGGTTTGAACTTATTTTCTTTTAGGTCTTGAAATATTTCACTCCAGGCAAGCCTTGACTTGAGGTTTTATGTTCAGAAGTCTGCTGTTATTCTGATGGGCTTTCATTTGTAGGTGATTTGCTTCTTTTTCCTAACTGGTTGTAGGATTTTGTTCTTCTGTTGGGCTTCTGGGATCTTGACTATTATATGCCTAGGTTTAGGGTTTTTTTTTGATCATGGCTACTTGGAGTTCTGTATGCCTCACTTATCTGTATGTTCAATTCTCCACCTCTGTCTGGGATGTTTTCAACTATTATTTCTGTGGATTTTTTTTTTATGTCAGTTTTTCTTTCTCCTGTTTTTTTTGTGGAGTCCTATCAGTCTTATGTTATTCTTCTCTGCATCATCTAGCAGCTGCTGGATTGATATCTTGTGGTCCCTTACTATTTTTAAGAAATCTCTGTTGTCATGGTCCTTCACTGCAATCCTGTCTTCTGTATCTGATATTCTATCTTCATATTCCCTTAATCTGTTCTGTATGCTTTCAATGGAGTTTTTAATCTCCTGACTATCTGTTTGAATCTGTTTCATGGATTTCATTTCTTTCTTATGTTTGGTGATCATGGTTTCCATTTCTTTCTTTTGCTGAGCTTTCATGGCTTTTAGCATGTTTCCGAGCTCATCTATTTTTTTATCTGTTTCTGTTCTAGAGCCTCTAATCATGTCTTTCACTCTGCTCACCTTCTCTGTAGCTATCTGGGAGATTATTTCTGTTTTGAATTTTTCTAGAGCGTCATTCATCTGTTTTGTTACTTCCTGTGCTATCTGTTCAGGGTGTCCAGGTGGTTGATTATCAGACTTTTCCACCTCGTTTCCCCCAGAATTTACCTTTGGTGTGATGAAAGTCTGAGTGTGTGCCTTGGTTAAATGTCCTCTCATTTTTGTTTTTGATATTGTCCTTGGTTAATTCCTGGGTTGATACTTTGAAATTGCTTATTGTAAGTGTCTTTGTTGCTTGTAATTAGAACTCTTATGGAATGATTGCTCCTCAGATGTGTCTTCCAAATATAGCTGGTCTTTAGGTTTTGAGTCTCTAATGACTTTGAGGCTATCTCATTTTCATTATACCAGGAAGGACCACTGACTAGATAAATCACAACACCTAAGCCCAAGTGATGCAATCAGCCATACTATAGCATCAAGTATGTCTTAGAGAATGACAATTTGTATAGTTATTTATCTATTATCTTTAACTGTGTGAATTAAATCAAAATTGAGCACCTACCCAACATATGTTTATAGTGAATAAACTTTTCAATATAGCAATTTTACCCTTTGGGATGGGGAGTTAGAAGGAGTTGTGGAGGGAGGGATAGATAGGTAGAAGTATAGGGGATGGTTAGTAGTGAGCCCAGAGGACACAGGTGAGAGAAGGAAAAAGAGAATAAAAGAAAAATAAAGATAAAATCTGAATTAGGGCCAGAAAAGGAACAAAAAGGTAGATGAAGAACAATGTAGGACAGTAAGAGAGTGAGTGAGTGAGAGGAGGCGGGGGAAGGAAAGAGAAAAGAAACAAAAAAAGAAGAGAAAAATAAAAATTTGAAAAGAGTAGGAAAAAATTTTTTAAAAAGCAACAAAACCAATAATAATAATTTTGGGTATAAAAAATAAAAATTAAAATGAAAGGCCTCCTTCAGGGTTTGTCTCTGCTGTCACAATAGACAATGTGGGCAGCAGTGTGCAGACACAATTCAGTGAGTCTTAGCAAGCCAGTCACAGACCCATGAGATTCAGGCAGATTTCTGGCTGGAAGTCCCAAATTGAACTCCCTGTCCTTCTGTGGGGTTGAGCTCTCTAAGGTTGAACTTTAGTTCCAGATGCCCTTCCTCTGAAGATAGTCCAGGTTCCAATGGGAGGTGATGATCCCTCCAATTTATCCAGTAAGGTGATCTCGTGTCCCCTGTGCCTTTTTAGCGTGGAACTAGTGGTATAGTCAAGAGGCCAGAGGAGGGGGGCGTATTCCTGCAGGCACCCACGAGGCAGCATGGATTGCCTCTGTGGATGTGGGCAGTGGCTAAGGGTCCTCATCTTCTGGCTGGTCCCCATTGGTGTGTTTGGAGAGGGCCAGATGGGCTATAATACAGACTATGTTTGTATTGTAACATTTATTTATTTATCTATTTATCTATCTATCTATCTATCTATTTATTTATTTATTTTTTGCAGTACTGGAGGTGCTTGAGGGCTAGCACTTGCTAGGCAAATGCTCTACTCTTAGGATATGCCCCCAAACCAGTGACTTTTTCATAGTGAAAACAAGTAATAGAAATAGAACAAACAAAAACATATTTTAAGAGTTCTTCAGCATTCTCTTGAGCTTGTTGGTAGTTTCAAAGATACTGAGGTCTGATCTCCTTTCAATATCAAATTCTTATGTTTAAGGTGTTTCACATATTGACTATATTAATTTTTATTAAAAATTAGAACTATCATATCTTAAAACTGAAATATGACAAAAATTAACTCAGTATGTTGTCAAAAATACACACAATCAAAATCAAGAGTAATGCAAGTATTAGAAATACTTATTTCAATGAAAAGAAATGAGTAACTTGTTTTGTGATTTGTAAAACTTCAAAAAATGATTAGCAAGATTTTACACAAAATTTTACATTTTCTCACTTTTTTCCTTTGAGTTTTTCTATTTGCCAAATTAATACTTGAAATAGGTGAAGAAAATGGAGTAACTCCACTCCAAAAACAAGGAGCATATTAGCTGAAAATATATAGTTTATACTACAAGTAAAACTATTTATACTGATGATCTAGGATCAGTGTTGTTAAAACCATATACTTAGGAACTTATCTTTGGCCACTGTCTTTTACGAAATCTTATGGAATCAAATTACAAAAGTGAACATACAAATCATGAAACTTAGAGTACAGAAAAGTAGAAATTTCAAAGATTTTTTTCATGGATGGGAAATTGTTTCATTGAATAAAAATTATATAGAAAGATAAAACAATAAACTTTGGAAACACAGCTTTGTAATTAAGGTGGGGTGAGGTGTTGTAGCAAAGGAATGGGTATGGGAAGAAAGGAGGAATCAAGAAATATCATATACAGGTACAAATTCCCTATAATGAATGTGATCATTATGCATATCTAAATTGTACCAGTAAAATTAATAAATTAAAAATTATATTTCTGTTCCAAAATTTAGTATATTAATGACAAATCTTTGCAAACTTTCAGAATTTTCTATTATGAAAAATGAGCTGAGATGATAAGATAAGAAAGAGAAGATGAAGATGGATTTAAGAGTAATTTAAGAGTGATTTGTAATTTGCTCATTTATCTATTTCAGGTTAAATCAGGCTTTCAAACTAAATTTTAGATTTAATAAGTCATTTAGACCTTCAACAAAAGATAAGTATCATCAGTAACATGATTACTTTCTCAGTGTTGGAATTTTTGCTAATGGAAAAAAAAAACTCTCAAAGTTAAAGTTTCTTTTGACAGAAGTATCTTAGAATTTAACTTTATCTGTTTAGGATAGGTTACATTAATCCAAATTTAAAGTAAAATGAAATTATATGGCCTCACAATGTTTTATCATCCTTATAATTTCATGAAAGAATAAGAGTTCTCATCTTTCCAGCTCCCCCATTCGTAACCTTATTCAAAGAAAAACTGACAAAATTGACTATTACTCAGAAGAGTTTAATATTCTTACAATTAACTCTAAGTCCAATACTTTTTAGTATTTTCACTATTGAACCTCACTAGGGAATAAAAATCTTGCTTATTTAATTTATGTAAGAAAAAAATCATTTTTATATAGTTTTAGGACTAATCTTTCAAACCATATGATATCTTTAGTTATTTTTAATTCAGAGGGATGGAAATGGTAAAGGACAATAGAAAACCTGAAATTTTCTTTAGAAAGAAATTTCAAATGCATTGAACATGCTCTCTTGAAAAATGTAAGGTAATTTTGGATGTAATTTAATCTAATAGATAATAGTTATACTTTGATTTTTATTAGGGCAGTGAATTTTTATTTCAAAAATTTTTAAAGGTAACAAAAGTGAATTAATTCATATGAAATGCCAAATAATAATTGGGATCATATGTTAACATGGTACAAAAATATTCACTTTAATAAATTCAGTTTTAAGACAGCTGTTACAGTTTGGAACTGATTTTTTATTTTACATTTAATGATGTGCTTAACTAAAGATAGGACTGTAGAATCTCTAAGGGGGGAAGCTTCAGTATTATAAATTGTTCCATTATAAAATCCAGGGTTTTCTATAGGTCAGTTATGGAAATAAACCCTTTGATATACATTAGCAGCTGTCAAAATGTATCCCTTCTTACTCTTGGTACTTGCTGATTGGTCATTTTGTAATGTTTAAAGTATGATGTTATAATAGGGCTTGGGTGGAGTACCCTGGCTATTAGTCTCTCCCTAGGGACTAGCTTGCATGAAATACAGTATATACTTTGATTTAAACCATTCCAGGCTTAATAAAATTTCTTGAAGAGAAGTTGAAGAATTCAAGAATTAAATATAACAGTATACAAATATTAAGTAATATAGAAAAATATAGAGTTTCTTATGAAAGTTAGGCATTGTGAGAATTGTGCAACTAAGAATCCCCTTTGCCCACTGTAGCAGAATTCTGTGTTTTGTGTGATTCACAAGCAAATTGTAAAAATAGTCAGTTCTTCAACAATTTTCTATTTTACAGACCACCCATTTTATCATTGTTATTGCTTGTATCTAGCTTTCTGCCCAAAGCCTCATGCAATAATAGGTGGGACTTTTCAGAGGTGGCTGGATCTAGGGTGTGTGATGCTGGAATCAAGGATGTGATGCTGGGTTTTATTCATAGTGCAATCCTAGGATTAAGGCTGCTCCACCCTGGGTGTGAATGTTGCCTGCCGTAAGGGTAGGTTCCCTGGATAGGATACAAGGAACAGAAAGAGGGTCACTATTTATTCCTTGCAGCTTGCTGCTTGCTGCCTTGCTGTCTTCTGCCTTCCATGAATTGTTTCTTCTCTGTGATGTCCCTCTGCCATGCCACCCTGCCTTGGACCAGGCAACTATGAAATGAAATCTACAAACTCTGAGCCAAATAACCTTTTCTTTCCTCCATTAATATTGTGTGTTAGATGTGTTGTCTCAGTAATGAGAAAAATAACAATCATCAACAGATTTTTAAAAGAAAATTTAGATTTTTTTTTACAAAGGTGTAACTTCTTATGAAGAGCAATAGAAAAACAAACAAATGAAAGAAACTTAGCAACTTCACCATTTCTTTTATCTTAGTTATAAGCCTCATCTCATAAAATCAATAATCACACTCTTGGGCATGCACTAAGCTGAAACAACACCAGTTCTCTTTCAGGTCTCCCAATGCCAATGAGTCTTGCTGTAAAACTACAGTTAATACCTGCTTGCTTGCAATAATTAGTAATTTGAATTCCAGGAGGAATTCTAGGAATATTTTGAAAACATAGATGTTTTTAAAGGCTATTACTATGTGACATGAAGAAATAGTACATCAAATTATTGAATTGTTTGTATTCTTCTATCAGCTTGAATAAGCTATCAACTTGATGGTATACTCATATATAAGTGTTAAATAAACAACAGAAATTGTTTGAATGGCAACACTCTCTACAAATTAGGTACACTTGCCAATATATTCCCAACTTCCAGGTACAATTATTTCAGGCTGTTGTGGAAGGCATGCCTCAATATGTATTTATTAGCTCAAATAAACATTTTGAACCATATTTAAATATTTCTCACTAAGGTCAGTTTCTATTCTAATCTAAATCCACATTCTCTAATCTTAAAGGTAAGTACATTTAAACATTTTACTTTTTTTTTTTTTTGATACAAGAGATCGAACTTGGGTCCTTGAGCTTGTGAGGCAGCGCCGGAACCACTGAGCTAAATCCCTGGTCCATAAACATTTTACTTTTAATACATGAATTTTAACTTCTTTATCATAGCAAATTTATAGCATGTAAACTCCTTTAATTGTAGGTTTAGAGCTTTCTCTAATAGTATTTGTCCTTTCTTCTCTTTCCTCATAATATTCCAAAACTAAGGTCTACTTCTGATCCTTTTATTCTATCACACTATTCTTTCAAGAATCTGAAGCAACTATTTCACCACATATTTCAATCTGGCTTCTCTTATTAGTAGTTTTACCTTTAAAAATCTGACAGACTCCCTTCAGTCAAAATGAATGGAAATTTGATCAAATATTCTCCTTCAAAATATAATTTATACTCCATTTTGTCATAGCTAAATATTTCCAAATAATAAATTTCAAATATCTTCTCATTTTTTCACCATTATTTCCTTTAAATCTGTGTACACTGTGGTTCAAAATCCACTAAAACTATTCAAAACAAGAAATAACATTCAGTTTTCAAAATAATGTTTGTTTTAATTTTGAATATTAATTAAAGTTCATTTTGTTTATATATTTTTAGTTGTTAATGTGATGTTTGGCCTCTGTTCTGTAGAATTTACCAGTTTTGTGCCCATTACACTGAACAAATTTTCAGTGTATAAATCATTTCTTAAATTTTCATAATTCTGAAACTTCATTCAATTCATTTCATTATGCAACCATCAAACTTCTCTCTCAAACATTACCTTTATCATCTACAGTTCAAATTTTGAGCCTCTTCTATTTTGTAACTGACAAAGATGAGAATTTCATTACTTATTTCTTCTTCTAATTTTCTAGTTCATACTTCTAAATATCATTTGCATAGCACAATATATTCTATTTTAGGCTACACTTGTCAAGCTATTGTATAAATTATCATTTTTAATTTCATAATAAATTTTTAATTTTCTAAGCTAAACTTTCACACTTATGTGACATTATCATCCTTGTCCAATGTTGATACAAACCTCACACTTTTGATCAAACTGCTACTCATATTGAAGTAGCCCAATAAAACTTTCTTTCAATTCACAGATTTTATTCTTACTTGCTTTAGCTAATTAAATATAAATAAATACAAATAACTATTAAATATGTACAGCATAGCATAATATATTTATGAAATAATGATTAAGATCTTGTTTATCTTGTTTGTACACTGAATTCTGTTTTTCTTTCTGACTCTGGCTTTACTTTGTCTTTTATGGAATATTTAACAAACTTAAAAGACACTGTAATACACATATAATTTTTTGAGTAAATGTCAAAGAAATTTCCTTTTTAAAGTTCATAATTTATATTTGCTTCTATATAATTGACATCTCATTAAGTTGCATATTCAAGCATTAAAATTAAATTTTATTCATCTGAATGCATCTTGGTTGTTTTATAATCCACTTCAAAATTTATTCCTTTAAATTTTTATTATTTGTACTATTTTTTAGTTACTAATACATAGTTTATTTGAAATGAGAGCTACAACTATTCATATAAGCCAATTTTGCTCTTCTTCACTTACAGTAATTTTATATATATTTAAATGAAATTATTTACCAACTACTTATAAATATATCACAAATTTTCAGACACTTTTTAAAAATGCACTGAAGACTTCTGCTTGAAACCACAATGGAGCAACAGGACAGGAGTTGCCCTAAAACATCTAAAAATCTGGACAAAATATATTTAAAATTTCACTCATTTCATATGAGAACACATAGAGTAGAGATCCCTAAAGGAAAGTAGACAAATAACAGGAGGCCTAAGATTACTTTAGATAACAGGCTGCACGCCAGTGAGGCAACTCCAGTCAGTTTGCAATCTGTGCATGTGAGATGATTTCTAAGTTTGCACAAAGCCAAAGAAGCCAGAGATAGCAGGATGTCAACAAAGGAAGTTGCACATAGAGAGATCCAGAGATCTGCGGGGTTTAATTTTAATTTTCAGCACTGGACTGATTGGCATGTAAGTAAAAGAAAACTACCAGAGAGAAGGGAAAGAGTCAAAATGATTGAAAAAAATGATCTTTGTTTTTACACAAAGCCAAAGAAAAAGTCTGTATTCTCAAAGCATGATCAACAGCTCCAGTTTACTCGGAGTGATCCCAGTTATAGCTCTGAAATCACGGTTTCCCAAGAAGTCCGTTACTTCCAAGAATATTGAAACAAGTAACGAGAAGCGAAAATAAACTTGGAATTTAACGTATATTTGGTTAGATAAACAAATACGTATCTCTAGTGGTGAAAACTTTGTCCTGGAGTGATGGCTTTTATGATCTTGACTAAAAAAATAAGACCAATAGTAAAAGGACCAAAGTACTTCCGGGTTATTAAAATTTCAATATGTTTATACCTGAAAGGATACAAAAATATTCACTAATGAAGCATTATCCACAATGTCTGGAAGCCAATGCAAAATAGAGGCATTTAAAGCACCAGGCAAATGTGACTGATAATGAATTGAAAAATAATATATTTGGGGAGATAAAAAACAGATGAGATAATTAAGAGCCCAGAAATATTATGACTATTTCATTGTCCGTAAAGGTGCCAGAGAGATAGATACTGGTGAGCAGGGTCAGAGAAGATACAATAAAGATCTAAATTAAACTTTAAAAAATGGAAGATAAAAATGAAAGTAATAATATCAAATATATGTTAGACGTACTGAATGGTAGTTAATTCAATCATAGCAATCCAATAATTAATGTTAAAAAAGATATAGACTGACAAAAAGCATTTGTATGATTGCAATTTCTGAAGGAGATAAAGAGAAAGATAAGCAAAAACAAAGAAAAAATTATATCTGAAATTTGTACAAATTATACAAATTATATAAACTCACAACTCCAAGAAACTCAACAAATGAAAACATAATAAATTGAAAACAATATTTCAAATTTCATCAAAATCTTATTTGTCAAAATCAGTACCTGTAAATGAAATGTCTGTGCCTACTTTAACCCCAGAAAGAGGCTTGAGAAGACAATAGATTATCCTGTTTAGTTACTCTACTGGTTCTTGTTGAGCACTATATTAACTGAAGATTTGGGACAAATTGAGTTTGGATCACCCTCTAGTGCTGAAACCATTGCAGCACACCAACAGGAGACTCGAGACAAATCTGGACTAAAGTTTTCACCTACTGCTCAAATAGAACTAAAGAAATAAGCAAATTACTTAGAATTTTTGGGAAGATTGATACACTTAAAGCCAGATTATGTTAATTGGAATAAACACTAATTCATTGCACAGGCAACATGTAACCCCAAACACCAAGAGCTTTTTAAAAAACAGGAAAGTAACTAAAAGTCAATAAAAGTCGCTAGAAATTGACCATATAGCAACTCAGTATGGGTGAGTTTTAAGAGGTGGAATTTAAAATACAACTTTTATTGAATTTTAGGTAATTTTTTGGTTTTTTAAAAGCTCTTGGTGTTTGGGGTTGAACGTTGTCAGTGCAATGGTTTAGAATCTCAGCAAAACATGGAGAAGTTATTCAACACTCTACAAGAGAAACTTAATGGAGAGACAGAAATGACCAGAAAGCATCTATAGGAACACAGATCAATAAAGGAAAACATTAGTGAGTTCAAACACTACCTATGTGAAAGTACATGTTTGAAAAAGAAAAAAGAGAGAATGAAGAAGAATGAAGAAAGCTTACAGGCCCATTAAGACAGTATTAAAAGAGTAAATATTTGGGTTATTGAGGTTTAAGAAGGAATTGATAAGGCAAAAGAAGCAGAAGGTTATTAAAAATAATAATACAGAAAATTCTCAAAACTATAGTTGAATATAAATATCTACTCATAAGGTCACGTCAACAATGAAATTTAATTATATAAGATCTATCACAAGGCATGATTTTTGTTATTTTATTTTACTCCTTTTTTAGATAGGGTCTTGGTATGTAGTTCAAGATGGCCTTGAACTCCTATTGATCCTCCTCCCTGAATCTCACACACGATGGGATTACAGGCATGTGCCACCATGCCCAGCTCTCTAAGGTGTATTTTAGTGAGGCCCTTAGAGTTAAAAAATGGAGAATTTTCTCAAAGTAGCAAAAACAAAGAAAAAATAACACATAGGGTACCCTAAGTCAGCTGACAGCAGACTTCTCACCAGAAATCTAACTTTGTTTATTCAAAAGGATAATAAAATTGTGCTTAAACTTTCAGGAATGAAATGCTTTTAGCATCAATATGTGACTAGCTAAACATTTTATTCTTTTTCAGTTTGCATTTTCCAGGGTACTTGAGAGGATAATACCTTTTATTAAATTATTTTACCCTTTGTTTAGATAAATAATTCCATTATAATTTCTCCTTTGGTGTTGTTTTTCATAGCATCTTTTAACACACGTAAATACAGTAATCTGACCTATGCACAACATGCACATGTTAATGAAATTTTCTGGAACTGACATTGAATTGAATTATCTGTACCTGCACATAATTTGTTTTTATCGATAGTTTCTGCGTTTTTCACAGATATCACTATGCAGTCTTATGATATATTTCTGTTATTCTTAGAATTCTATGTATTTGTGACTGTTATTTATGAATTCTAGATTCTGCTGCCAGTATTTTATGATGTATTAGATTTTATAAATTATGCTACCAAACACATTCTACTATATACTAAATTTTATTCATTTTGGAAAGATAGCATACAGTAAGCTCTGATGGCAATAAGTATTGTAGGTTTAAACTGCACAACATAACTATGAATCATTTATTAGTTTGTCTAATCTACCCTGGAATTCAACTTGTAGGTGAAGACATTGAATTTGAATTCCAGAGAAGCTTAGACTTTTTATTGAAAATATGCAATTTTAATTATTAGGGTAAATTGTATCAATGGTTCAATTAAATTAATACATAGATCCCTTTGTGAACCAGTCTTTTAAGTACCTGATAAATAAGTCATTATTATAATTATATGTGTATTAAATACATATATCTGTATAGAAGAATGTATGAAGAAAAGTATGCATCCTTTCTTCTTAACCTAAATATTGGGGCCGGTTCATTATAATCATTTTTCATTATAATATGTTGATAAATTGAATCTATTTCCATAAAGAACCTCCAATGAAATACTAATTGTACAAGTTGGTAAATAAAATATATCTGTTGACACTACAATCTATATACCATGGTATATTACAATTTCTATTCAGAATGCTTTTGAATCCCATTAATGAAGTGAAACTTTATGAACATCTCGCTAGTGTAAATTCTGAAAAGGATAATCTGAATTTCACAATGGTGAAGTTATTTTTATTTTTTACTTAAAATAGTATCTTATAACAACCTCATTTTTGGGGCATGTAACTCATATAGTGCTTTTGATATTTTTGGTTTATGCAATTTGTATGAAAATATTTCTGTTTTAGTTATTATATCCCTAGTGCTTATTATAATGTCTGAAACACAGTAGAAACTCAGTCTCTTGTTTGAGTAATGTTATTCCATTTTGACTTGATTTTTCCCTATAACTCTCCTTTCTGTCCCCAGATTAAGAAATGAGGGGCTGGGAATTTAGCTCAGTGGTTCTGCCTCTTGCCTTGCAAGCGCAAGGACTCGAGCTCAATCCCTGGTACCCTCCCCCAAAAAATCATTTTTTTCGTGCCCACCTAGGAACTCCAAGTGTTGGGGCCAGGAATTTAGCTCAGTGGTTCTGCCACCTGCCTTGCAAGCTCAAGGTCCCGAGTTCAATCCTTGGTACAAAAAAAAAGAAAAAAAAAAAAAAGAAATGATTTGTCTCTTACATTCTCAAGGAATTTTATACATTATATATAATATGCATATTACATACATAAAATAAGTATATGTATATCAATGGACACATGTACACATGCATATACATTTTAAAAATTTTGAAGTGGTAATAAAAAAGTCTAAAAATATAAAGTCATCAAATATTGAATGTCTAGTAAGTATAGTGAATATTTATAATCTACCACATTATTAATCATAGATGTCCTGTGTTTTACCATTTTCTTTTTTACTATATTTAGCTCATGACTGACAAGCAATATGTTACTGTAAAGCTATTATTTGCCTGTGAATTGGTACTCATACAAAATCACCTATCATGGATGAATTAATTTACTTTTAATTTGTCTATCTCTCTATCTATCATATTGCAAATTAGTATACATTTCCCAAAATGTATGTGCTAGTTCATAAATATATAAATAAACAAATTTGATTTAAAACCTTCCTTGGGGGTTATATTATCCAAACTTTCTTGGTAATAAATAGGTTTAAAACATAGAATAAAATTGTAAAGAAACAAGGATTTTTTTGAGAAAATATTGGTTGGCAGTTCTTGTTCATATCTACTTAAAGAAAATGGTAAAAATTTTCTCAGGAAGTGAAATTTAAGCAAAGAAGTTGAAAAAACTATTAATGAAAAGAGCAAAAACAAAGAAGAGAAATGAAATAGATTGTAAATTTTCTTAGAATTGATTATATGTAGTTGGAAAAAAGAAAAAGAAAGCTTCCGTGGTGAGAAAAGAATGGCACATTTCCATAAAAGTACAAAGTGAATGTTAGACACAAAGTTCTCTCAGAAATTCAGTGGGACGAGAAATTAACAAGACGCTAAGGGTAGCAAGAAAAGTTCAGTATGTATAATACTGATCTTTCTTTCTCAGTGCACTTTCTTTTGATTCTATAAGATACTGGCCAGAGAAGGACAAATTAAAAAGCTTTATACTTTATTTCCTTAAATATGCAGCTTTTTGCTTTGTTATGACTTTTGAATTCTATCATCATACCAACATGAAATTAGTCTTATGTTGAGATTTAACCTAATAAAAACAATTACTTAATAATAATAAACAATTCTCAGCAATAAAATAAAATTATAGAAAATAAACTTAGTTGTATATTAAAATTAATAGAATAAATGTCAAATAAATTAATGCATATATTTTAATTAATTTGACTATCATGAAATAGCTTCTTTGTAATAAAAGGTTCAATAAAATAAATGTATGCCATAATTCAAGAAATAACACTCAATGTCCAATATCCTACATAAAAATGGCCAGAAAGAAAATACATAGAATGACTCTCAATAATAGTCAATACATGTTGAAAACAAGTTAATAAAAAACCTCCAAATTTTAAAATATTATTTCAAAGATATTATATTAATAAAACTCTAAGGTTGTAATATATGAATTACTGCCAAGATGATATTCATAGTGATGTGTGCTGGGTAGTATAGTGAAAATACTTAGGAAAAAAATGGTAAATATTTAGTAAACATGCCTCAGATTAGGTCTTAAGGGTGTATTTGATCATGTGCATTATAAATAGCTTGATAACCAAAGCAAAATCTTAGTGCCTATTAGTAAAGAAATAAATTTTAAAATTTGGAATACTCATTCATTATTATACTATGTATGTTACATTGGAATATACATTCTCTGTGTGTATATATAATATATACACATATATTCTTTCACATATGTATGAAAGAATTTTTATAATATTAAAAACAATTCACTGAATGACACAGGAGTTTTAGGTTAATTTTAAAACAAACATATAAAAACTAGTTACAGATATCAAATTATAATGTTTTAAAATCATTGAGAGCAAAAATCATTTCTAACTTCTAATGAGAGAATTAGAACATTTAGATAATGGAGTCTGCTGGGGACATAACGAGGCTACACTTCTGTCTGCAATATTTCTTTTATTTAAAAAGATTTTCAGAAGGAAGTACAGTAACATATTAATATTTTACTATCCAGTTTTTGTACACATTTGAGTTTCATATATTACTTTGTGTCGTTTAAAAATGTAATGATAAATAAAAATAACTAGATTATTATCCTCACTTCTTGAAAATAAATAAAGTCTCAAAGTATTTTATGGAGATATCTTCATAAGTATCCATTAAACCTGAAGGGTGAATATCTAATTAATTATTAAAAGCAAAAAGAGCTGACAAATGAAATGAATTCTAAATATTTTATGGTATCAAGCAATTTTCTTACCTTGTGGCTTCATGCTCTTCTATGAGTTGTGAAAGCTTTTTCTTGTACTAGAGTCAAATAATTTGTTATTTTTAAATGATGATTTTCAAGTCTGTAAAATTTTCTCATCTTCTTTAAATATTTTAGGCTTAAACTACCTTTAAAAAAATAGTACAAATCTGGAATATAAAAGTTTACAAAGCATCACTTTATTTGCTTTTTGTTCATTCTTTTTAATATGCTTGTTCTGCAGTAATGTATTTGGATTGTTTCTTTTTTTAAATTGATTTTATTTTCATTGTAAATGTTTAAGGTATACAAAATGATGTTTTAGTATATATAGTTAAATGGTTACTCTAGTCAAGCAAATTGATTTTTTCCTCATCCTATATTTTTACCAATTTTTTTATTGGTAAAAGCACTTAAAATTTATTCTCCCTGCAAACTTCCAGGAATGCATTACACTATTATTAATTATGATCTTCATACCATAGTTCAGATTTCTAAGAATAATTCATCCTATGTAAATGCAACTTATATTCTCTGATTTGCAGCTCTCCATCTACCCCCAGCCAGACTCCAAACCCTCCCCAAATCATGACCACCATTCTGTTCTCTCTATGTATTCAACCGTTTTCTAATGGTCCCCATAGAGAGGTGTACATGCAAGATTATTTCACTTACCAAAATGTTCTGCAAATTCACCCCACGTTGTCACAAATGACAGGGTCTTCTTTCAAAATTCTAGATAATATGCTATTGTTCATATATATGCCACATTATATTTAACTATTCAATCATTAATGAATGCTGAGGATGTTTCCATTTCTTTGCTATTTTGGATGATGCAGCACAGACCATGGGAAAGCTCTTTTCATTTCTTTTGGGTATATGCCCAGGAGCAAGGCTCCTGAGTCATATGATAGCTCCATTTTTAATTTTTAAGGAACTGTTGTTTATAATAATTATAATATTTTGCATTCATGAAAAGTACACAATGGTTTTCTTTCCAGTTTACCTTGATCAACACATCTTATCTCTTGAGTTTTGGTGGCAGTCATTCTATTACGTATGGTAATATTCCATTAATTTTCTAACTTGTATACTCTAGTCACCAATGTTGGCATTTTTATGTATCTATTGGCCATTTGTATATTTTCTCTGGAGAAATGATTATTCATATCCTTTGTCCATTTAACAGTTGGTTTATTTCTTGTTATTCGCTATTGAGTTGCATGATGTTCTTGCATATTTTGAATGTTAGCCCCCGATCATATAGTTGATTTGTAAATGTTTTCTCCCCTCATGTAGGTTGCCTTTATACTCATGTCTTTCTCTTGCTGTTCAAAATCTTTTAAGTTTGGTGTAATCCTATTTGTCTATTTTTGGTTTCATTTTCTGAGCTTCTGATTTTTATATACAAAAAATAATTAAGCCCGTTATAAGCAGCTTTTGGAAATTATTAAAAGCTGGGTTTACTTTTAAGAATTCTGTGTTTCCAGGCCTTCAAACTATTTTGAATTTTGTAAATGGTATAAATGGCCAGTTTTACCCACTCATATAGGAATAATGAGTTTTTGACACCTAATATTAGATATATTATTTTTTCCTCATTTTGACTCGTGAAACATTATTACTCATATATACTTGGGTTTATTTCTGGGCTTTTTACACTTTTATCTTTGGCATGTTTCTGATTTTATGCCAGTACTACTGTTTTGATTATTAAAGCTTTGAAATATAATGTGAAATTAGGAAGTGTAATACTTTCAATTTTGTCATCTCATGGTTCTTTCAGTTATTTTTGATTTGTGATCATTCATGGTACAATCAATATTTTAGATCATATTTTTCTATTTTAGTGAAGAACATCATTGGAATATTGGTAGGGATTGCACATTTTAACATGAATTTTTCCAATCCATGAGTAAAAGGAATCTTCCATTTACTTTTGTTGCCTTCAATTTCTTCATTAGTGTTCCATATTTTTAGTGTTTATCTTTGTCTTCTTTGTTCAAGTGCATTAATTAGTATTTTATTCATTTGAAACCATTTTAACTGGAATTGTTTTCTTGATTTATTTTCAGCCTATTATAATAATATATTTTTGAATTATTAGTACAAAGGAATTCAGCTATTTTTATGTCTTTTAAATTTACTGGATTCATTTATTAATTCTGAAACTTTGAGATTTTTAGACTTTCGTATGTTTTTCAACATGCAAGATTATGTCATCTGAAAAGTGGAGTGGTTATATTCTTCCTTTCCAATTTGAGAAGATTTTTTCTCCTTTTGGACTGCTCTTGGTAGTATGCCCAGAACTGTGTCTCGATGAAACAACAATATTGAGGGTCCCTGCATTCTACTAGATAATAAATATGTTATTACTATAGCTAAGGTAACATGGCTGTTGCTATTAATTGAGATGCCAATATCTGGATTGCCTGGGGTTATTAACAATACTATGGCCCATTTCTGGAAAGCTGAGTACCAGGTAAAATCACTACAACCTTCCATCACAAGTAAATGGAGGTGATTGAATCCTGGGAAAGAGGGAAAGGCCAGTAGTTAGTCATGGCCAGAGAACCCCACTGAAAAGTACACATTAGCTAAAGAGATCTCCATACTAGAATAACAGATTTCCTCTACAATCAACTCACAAGCCTCAACACACAAACACACACACACACACACACGAAAATAGAAACTTGAGAACACAAGCCAGCAAACTGCCTCCAAAATTCACATGAAGGTGATCCGTGGGGCATTGAAAGGGTGAGAATCAAAAACCACACACCTGGATTATTCACAGTAATATCAGAGGAGATGATATGGCAGATCAATAAGGTATATGACAAGCTCAGAGAAGATATAAGTAAGGAGATATTGGCGCAAATAAACCAAATGATCAGTGACTCTTCAGCAGATACTAATGAAAATGATGGAAGAGCTAAACAAAATGATCCAAAATATGCATGACCAGAATCAAGAAGAATTAGATTCCATAAAAAGGATGAATTCTAAAAATTCAGAATTTAAAAATTACATCAAAATATTGGTATTAAATATGACCAATGTGAATAGAGCATCAGAAAAAAAAAAAACAGAACTGTTGTTGGTGAATAATTAATGAAAAAAACATTAAAAAACAAGAGAATATGAAAAATGACTTCAACATCTCTTAGAAGATGCAAGACTAAGAATTAGAATTAGTGAAAAATTAGAAAAGACCACAAATGACCCAAAAGCCTTCTAACTAACATAATAGTGGAAATCTTTATAAATATGGCAAATGAATTTAACATATAGATTAATGAGGCATATAGAACACCAACTAGACACAATCAGAAAAGAATCTCTGCACAACACATCTTGGTCAAAATCAGTCATTAGGGGAAACTGCAGTGAGAAATCAGGTCCCTGAATTATCTGACATAGAAAGCAGCCGAAAAGTGTGTCCCAGGAGTAGTTAATTCATGGAATTATTTTCTTTCAGTATTTTAACAATCAATTGTACATAAAAGGTGATTTTTGTCATAAAGACACAGAGATGCTATTAATTATGGAGAAAAAATCACAAAATATTGTATAAAAGAACTATAAAACTATGCAAATAAATTTGTTCCAATAACAGCTTATTGGATAGATATTTTGAAAATATATTCATTGCCTAGGAATTAAGTGTGTAACAATTTAGAGATCATATCTTAAGATTATAATATATCATTTATATAAAAGATTTTATTGTATTTCAAAGTTTAGAAATTTGGTTAGATATGTAGATGATCATGTAATACATCATTTTCTTCTTATTCAAAACAATGAAAATCTTACAATTGTTTATTTAGGGGAATATCTGATTTTCAAGATAAGATTTGAAGTGCTTGTTTATTTATTTAGGGTCATTTTTCAGGGCACTCTGTCATGTTCATTTCATCTTGATTCAATTTATGAATTGATGACTAATTTTGAAGGCAGTCTTTGTAGCAGTAATTTATTTCAGAATGTTGGAAGATATTCCAATCCACTGCTCCCTGAAGTCCACATTCTTTTCTTTACACTGCTAGATTACATTTCTTCTCCTAGCTTACTGTTTGTTGCTAAAATCTAAAGAATGGACTGTAAATGGAAAATTGACAATATTTTCATAAAAAAAACCTTGAGATCCACTTCTTTATGGTTTTTTCCCTTCCTTCTCATGGCAGGAGTGAAAAGCAGAGTTGCAAAGCAAAGCCTAGTATATACATAAAAGCTTTGTTTTGACAAAGGGATAACTAATGCATGCATTTTGTCATTTAAGGCTGAAATATGTTGGTGAGGGTTTTTTCTACCTATCAAGAAAAAACGTTTAGATATATCAAAACTGCAGCTAAAGCAATCATTAAGATAACTGAAGGGCTACTGCAAGACCTATTGTGAAGGACATGATGATCTCTCTTAGGTATATTATTAGACTCAAGTATATATTCATATCTATGATGTACATTATATGCTACTCTGTGTATTCATGTATATTATTAAACCCAAGTGTATGTATGTGTGTTTATACATATGTGTGTATGTGTGTGTGTGTGTTTAGGTGCTGTAATATATTTTTAATTTTCTAGGCAGAGGAGACTGCATGTACCTAGGATGTATTTTTTTGTTGGAGGATCCAGGAGTCATGCTTTAATTAACACGAGGAGTCTTCAGTCCCATTAACCATTTAAAATATGTCTTCAGATCATATGCAACTTTTCACAAGTTAGAATCCCTAGCATCATTTAGTGTTATAAATAACTTGTTATAGAAAATAATTTTGTGCATGAGAATCTTTTAACATTCCTTTTAACTGGCTCTGTTATCTATCATTGCCATGACTTTGTCATGGGGTTTGAGGCTCATGTGATGATTTTACATATTATCTGGACATTATATATGGCATTTATTTAGTATAATTAAGCTTTTAAATTACTTACCTTCTTTTAAAGTATTAAATACCATAATTAAAACAGAGTGAAGCACAACAGCTCTCTGTAATAAATCCAAGTGCTCTATTAAATTGAAATATGTGATGTATCTTTTGATTATACTTTCAGTAATTAAATCAAATACAGAACAAAATACATTTTGTTTTACAAATACCTTATTAACTGGAAGATGTAAAAGTCTTTGTTTTCAAGGTCCTTGAAAAGTACAATCAAACCATCACATGGATGACTTAAGAGTGAAGGAATTACTAAACCCTGTCTTGTTTATATGTATCCAGGCATCACAATAACAAATGTAAAACTTGTGATGCAAAAAACAAACAGAAGTATATGGCCTTTTAATAGTAATTTAATTTTTTGATGTCTAATAAAATGTTTATGAGAATGTCATCATCTAATGTTTTTACTGTATACAGATTTGTAATTCTCCTTATTTTTACTCATTCCTTTATCTGAAATTTAACATATTTAGCAGTCACTGCTGTAATTCCATTCTATTGAATGGATTGCATAATTTGTTGTAGGTATAAAGCAAAAGAAAATAATGAAGCTTTCAAATAATTATGTTTCTTGTTTCCAATGAATGTAAGATAATTGAATTAAGAGAGAGAGGCAAAATGTTATGTTTTATCAAAAAGAAATGGTTATCATTGTCCGACAAAGAATAAAATGCACTAGAAAGGTAAAAATTCTGCCTTAATCTAACACAAATCATGAAGAACTAATACATTTTTGCTAAGTGTCTTTGAAATGGATAATGTAGTCTTTGAATGAAGAAAAGCTAGAAACAAACTGTCTATTACATAAGCTAAAATAAGAATCATTTGTGAAAAACAAAAATTTCTCTTAACTTCTTTGAGATAAAAGAGCTGTATTATGAAAGATAATAAAACATGGATAAAATGCATGTATGAATTAGGCAGTGACACAAACATACATGCATATGATTATTCATATCTATAAACATAAACTGTTTCACTGAAGAAAAAGTTATATTTGCAAGCATTTCTCATATGCATATTTTCCATAACATTGATCTTACTTAGCTGCACATATTATTTTAGTAATACAGTATTTTAAACATTTATAATGCCATCAATACATATATATTTATAGACTTTTATTTTTTATCCATTTATTTACTTACATTGTCCCATACTTTTACAAATGTGGAATTCATGACTTAATTTAAATATCTGGCCTAATGAGACCATCTACTACATAACAAAAATGAATTAACTAGTTTACATGACTAGTCAACAACATCTGAAGAATTTTATGTAATTTTGAAGTCTGAATACAATTTGAGAACATGAATAGTGTCTCTAAGTTCTTACTATACATAGTTCTGTCCTCTCAAAATTTGATATACTATAGTATTACAAAAATTTATGAAAAATTTTATTTTGATTTAGTAATTTTAAAATATTAAAACACATTTAAGTAGACCTAATCTTTAATAAGTATCATGTATTTTCTACACTTGGTTTAAAGAAGTAAGGAATGAATTTAACTTTTTCCAGTTTTATATTCACATATGTTTTATATCACTTTGGATAATATTTTAATTACTACTTTTTGGTTTTTTTCATTTTTTTTTAATTTCAACGTACTGTATTCAAGTAGTTGTTTCTATAGTATGTTACTTTAGGAAAGATAGTAACAGGTAAAATTCGCTACAAAAGTGTCTCGTTTTTGTTCCTAACACCTGAGGCTCTGGTAAAAGTTACAGGCATAGAAAGAGCATAGAAAACAATGACAATTTTATTGGAAGGAGCAGAGCAGTGTGAAAACATCTTACAAGTGTTTTTCTGCTAGATAATAAAGATTTTTCCAAGATGGGAGAGAGGCAAAGAGGCTGTAAGAGCTTTAAATTGTTACTTTGGTCTCTTTTAAGGATTCACTAAAACCCTAGAGAGGAACAGCTGCATGATGCATCTAGACAAGCAAGACTTCAAACTGTTATTTAAAGCTCCTTCATGAAAACCTTGGCACTAGAGAGGCAACAACCACTATATTTCTGGGGCATGCAGATAGACTGTCAAATTTCTGATGCGCTCTATAGAATGGGAAGTTAAATACAGAATTAATTTTATTTTTAAAGGTTTATAATATTTCTATCCACTTGAGAATTAAGTCTGTGTTCATATCCTTACATTTATGCATATATACATATCTTTTGTTTTAATTAAATTTTCTAAGAAACTTTAAATTTTGAATATATATATATTTCATACATACTGTGGCAGGACCCTTCCCTGGCTGAGTGTGGACTGGCCCCTTGAGAAGAAAGGCAGTGGGGGGAGTCTTCTCAGAAACAAGAAAGACAATATGGCTCAGTCAGTTCTTGCATACACATGTGTAGTTCTAGCAGCGTTCTGTAACATAGATTGTACCCCATCAGGCTGTAGTGTGTTAGTGTGTTTCCATTTATGGGAGAGCAAGATGCAAAAATTGTATAAAAGACAACACCCAAACATGGTCGGGGCTCAGCCTTTTGAGTATTAACACACTGACTCCTATGCTCGCACAAATTAACACTACTTCCTAGAAAAACCCTTGATATTCCATCTTTCTCTACGAGAGTCCTACTACAATATAATTTCCTAATTTTGGCAGGATATAATTCTCTTTATATGTATATTGACATACACATATACTGTATTAGAAAAAAATCTTTTTATTCATGAGATAACTTTCCTTAATAAAAATTTTCAAGCCTGTATTTTTTGCATGTGACCAAGTTAAAAATATTATCCCCATACTTTCATATATGCATTTCTATTTTCAATGTTTATTTGAATTCCTCACAATGTAATGAACAATGAGGTATTACTGGGTTTTTTTGTGATTAACATTGACAATATCGCTGTAAAAAGATTCTACTGAAATCTTTCAGAAAAAGCATCACGTTAATAACAATTTGACATTACTATTTGGCATTGGTATATTTGTTTCATTCAACCAATATTGGCTGTCTTCTACCTATGTCAGAAAATTTTAAATTTTAACTATAAATTCAGGAACAGATAAAGCCCTTACTCTCATAGGCCTTGCTTTTTTGAGTGGCAGGGAGAAGGGAAATGTGTAGACAGTTTAAAAAATGGACAAAATAATAGTTCATGTGACTACAAGTACCTTGAAAGGGTATAAAACATTATAAGAGGAAAAATGAAAATTTAGAGTTGTGAGGTGTTCATGACTATAAAGGCTATTCTTAGGTGATATGTGTGTAGAATCTAATGTGATGTTCTGGAAAAATCTCTTGAAGCTGGACGTGGTGGCCCACATCTGTAATCCCCGGAATACAATGGCTGAGGCAGGAGGATAGCCATGAATGTAAGGTCAATGTGGGCTACATGGTGAGTTTAAGGCCAGCCTGAACTACACAGAAAGATGCTATCTCAAAAAACAAAAACAAAATAATAAATTAAACTCAACAAAAATAAAATTAATCTCATGGGAATTAAAATATACATAAAAGTAAGAGTCATAAAAACTGGAGATATCAAATTTTCTTTTGCTAAACTTTTCATCAATTTTTGATGGCAGTATGTCTCATATGATTTAAAATATTTACATTGGTAAAACTGTTTATGAACTTAATTAATTCCACAATGCCAGGGAAAATGACTGCATTCACGCTCATGCTGGGAAGATGGCCGTGGTCGTGTTTGTTATCCAATGCAAAGTTCACAAATAGAAGCAAAATTTTGCCGAATGCTTCTATTTGTGAACAGAAGTGTTTATGAACTGAGGTACTGATGTACTGTATAGATCTGCTCCATTCTACAACATGATCTGAGCATGATAGTGATCTATATCAATTAAATTGAAGAAATCAAAGTTCAGAAATATGGCAAAATAAAAAATAATGTGACAATATTTCCAGGATACTACCCACCTAATAGTGTGCTCTTTGCTTTTAGGTATAAAATATGAAAAAGTATATAAATCATTATATTTATAATTATCTTTGGGATTTGGTGCAGTGATTGTTAATCACAGGTAATAATTTTCATTCCATTGTCTCTAAAGCCGAAAATATTAATCATGATGGAAGGTTCTGTAACTATTTATTTTTATTTTTGGTACATAACTGCACTTGAGGGACATTTCTGAAGGTTTATAATATGAAATTAAGATTGTCCTATAACTTAAATTTCTTGTATAAGTCTATCATATGAAAAATAAGTGATGCTAAAAGAAAATACTTAAAATTGACAAAATAAGCAAAATTTACTTGAAACAAAAGGAAATTATGGTATGATAAATATACATATAATAGTTTTCTCTTGTTTATGAAAAGAAAGAAATATTTTCAATCTTAAAATTCTTTCCATTTTGTAATTGGTTGTTTGTTGTTAAATAACTTACCTTTTTAGAAACATTTAAACCATCCTTCCATTATCTTCTCACTCAAAATATACCTAGATAGGAGTTTTGTTTTGTTTTGTTTTGTTTGGTACTGGGGATAGAATTTGGGACCTTGTATTTGGGAGGCAGGCACCAGAGCCACTGAGCTAAATCCCTGGCCCATACCTAGATAAGAGTTTTATATAACTAAGGTCCTATGAGAAACCTGGTGACTATAACAAAAATGTATTAGATACATGAAATTGGCTCAGAAATCTCTTATTTTCAATATACAATGAAAGGTAAATATAGGAGGTCATTAATACTTGTATAGCTAGATTGGGAAAATCTTTCAACACTCATACATATATGAAAACATTATCTTATATACCACTGTGAGAGTTAACTCATATCAACTTGTGTAAGAAACACTCAGTTGACTGCTTAAACATACTTCTGGGATGACTAAATGATGAACTTGCTGAGTAGGGAAGACCCACTCTGGATGTGGGTGACACATGCCAGTAGGCTTTTCGCCTGAATGGAATAATAAGGAGAAAGAAGAAAGAAGTTTCTCTCTCTTTGTAGAAGCTCGTCTTTGTCATTCTCTTGGATGTCTGTCTCCTAACTTCCAGCGCAAAATCTTCTGTCCTGTGCCACAGACCCTTCAGCTTCCAGAGACAGATTCTCAAGGTACTCTACTGTAAGTTCCAGGCCTTTGACTTTTGACTAGATCTTTCAGAACTCCAGCATGCATAAGGCCCCTTTGCATTCTTACATACCTGACTCTGCAGATGAGCACTCTAAGCCTACCCTGTAATAAATAAATAAATAAATATATAAATAGATATCCATATGTATGTAGTACATAATACATACATAGTATAGAAATATAGATATAATAGTACAAAAATTTTAAAAGACTTGGTGACCATAATTAGCAATACTACTTTCATCTAAGGAACTTAAACTTTCTGCCTAATATCAAGTTCTATGATGTGGTTTCCTTGTGTCTTCAATCAGTTGAAGATTCCTTTGCTTATTCCAGATAGAAATCATGAAGTGGCAAAGTACATTGCTAGTACCATGGGCTTTGAGTGTCATTGGCTCTCAGACCTTAATGAGACCGAAAGTTGACACCAGTTAATGCCAGACACCATGAGGTGACACTATCTGTTTCTGGTCTCTGTCATTTCTCTTCATTGTCTGCTGATCTCTGGAGTCTTTCCAGGGCTTACAACCCCTAGTATTTATAGCTCATTTTTTTTTAAGCTATTTCTTTGTCCATAATTCTCAGAATAAGAATCTTGAGGAGATTTAGAGAGACTTCTGAGCCCACAGTGCCTGAAATATAAGTCATGAGCAGGTGTAAAGGACCATCAGACATCAGAGCAAGGCTTTACCTGAACAGGTTCTGTGCTGCAGCACAAGCACACCTGTGTACAAGAGAGAACTGTGCTGGGACTACCTGGAAATGTGAGGGCAGTGCTGTGATGGGGCCAAATTTAAGCTGGTTCATTGGTCTTCCTTGGACACTGCTCACTTGTCCAAATTCAACTCTACTGCTTGGTTCAAATTCAGGTTTGCTACATTCATGACAGATATCTCCCTGAGCAAGTATGAAAAGTCCAGGACAATTGCAGCAATTTTATGAAGTAGGGAGGAAAGCTGTTCGGTTGACAGCTCTCACAGTTCCATGATAATGGCTGGCCTATTACCAGGGAATCTTCAGCAAGGCTGTGTTAATTAAGGCTTATTGGAATTTTGTAGATAGTCATTGTTGATAATTGGCCATGATCCCTCTCTGGTCTCTGGTGTGTTACGTATGGTTTCCCCACAACATCTCCAAAGAGGTGACACATTGTCTGAAGTGAGGGGCATTGGGGAAGGGCATTGCAGCTAACAGCCCAATCATACCTCCTGTTGGAGTGCCTGATAAATGGCACGTAAGTAACCCAGGAAGACATGGAAGCAAGTTGTCCCAGTCCATCCTTGTGGTCAGGAACCAAGGAAGAAAGAGAAATGAATGATAAGGACTAGACAGTTGTAGCCCATACCATTCTACTCTCCAGTCATTGCAGGAAAAAAAGATGAGAGCTAGGCACTTCTCATCTGTTTCAGTTGTATTTGATGGAATCACAAAGAAAGACTGCCTCAAATAAGATATTTTACAATATGCTTGTTTTATAGGCATTGTGAGAAAAAAAACATAATCTTCACATATATTCAGTGTGTGTTCTCTCAGCATTTATTTGACAGTAAATAATGTTCTTATTAAAATATCCCCACAAATAAAGGAAGGTTATCGATGGGCATGTGTTTGTCACTGGATTGTGCATTTTGTTATTTTGAATATACTCATGAAGTTTCAAAATTGAGAGATAATATATTTTCAAATGTTTGTTGCAATTATGATGACCAAATTTAAAAATAATTTTATATTCCTTAATTACTTTCCAAAGTTAGACTGATCAATATGCATAGGATATCTAGTGGAAATAAAACCATAAAAATGATCTTTCTATTTATATAGTTTAAACTCTAATGCAAGAGACAGAATAACCAATTAATAAAATTAATAAATACATTTTATAGTAAATTGGAAGCTGATATACTTTATGAGTATTAGAGGGGAAAGAAGGAGAAAGAAATTAGAGAATGGGAGAACATGATTCCCGTGACCATTAATAAGTATATAGGAGCTAATAAACAATTTAATAGTGAGTGCTTAGAGTATGTCTCACTGAAAGAATTTTGTCTAATTACCTGAATGAGGTGATACAGTTATGCACATAGATACATAGGGAAGCAGTGCTCTAGGAAAGGAAAACACCAGTGTAAAGTTTCTGGGGCTCAAAACTATCTTGCCAATAACAGTTCAATGACTGCTTGCATTTCAGAAATAAATGACAATAATAGAAGTTCATAGCATCTATCTCCTCCTACATAACAGATTCACTGACCTAGCTACTCAGTGCATAGTGAGATCTGTGGTACTCGCTAATACAGACCTGCGGTCTTCTGACTAACTTCCTGTTATTTGTCCTTGAGGCTGGGAGAGACTTTGAAGTCTTCATTAATCTATTTTAACAATCTGGATAAAAGTGATTCTATGAGATATGATTCTATATCTGAAAAATTTACCACACACTTTTCATTTGAAAGGACTGTAAACAATGAATTCTTTGAATGTATTAGAAAACCAATTATTGAACTTCAATCTCTTCATTTGCAAAAGTGACAATATAAGTTGCCTCATCAAATTATTCTTAGAATTTTTAACGATGAGGGAATGGCAGTGTCTGGATTATTTTGAGGTCCCATTTTGCTATTAATTAAAGAAATTGAAGATATTATTTTACCTTATTTGTAGTTTAAATCTGGAGAAGTTTGAATGGCTTACATTTGTCAATGTAAACTACCTCCATTTAGGTAAACTGAATTTACCAATTTCATCAAGATTTAAAACATTTAGAATACACTATTACAAAACAATGGTTTTCTTTCAGTTCTTAGAACCTTGTTGTATTTCAGCATTTCAATGTATATTTTTATGTATTTTTTAATGATTTCAAATAATTATACATATTTTATGTAAACATATATAGTTAGTTCTTGAGTTAGATATTTTCCATGAATGAGATTAAAGGTGAATAAAATTAAAAAGACCATATGCACAATTGCACAATAATCCTGTGACAAAATATTTTTATTTTCTAGAATTCTAGATGATGATTGGTAAAATTTATTATCAATAACTCAGGGGCTCTCAATATGAAGCACATCTAAAAGTAAAAAAGGCATATTTCAGTGAAAAAGTAATGATTTTAGAAAAAATAAATTTGTATTAATAATTAACAAAGTCTTTCTAAAAGAGCTGCCTTTGGCAGATTCAAAAAGCAGATGGCTCATTGAACCTGACAGAAACTTATTAAGATCTGAGAAAAGTGATTCTCTCTATTGGTTTTTTGGTGCCAGTAACAGTTTAGTTTAATCCATATGAGATGGATGGTTTGTTGCAAAGGATGGGTAAAATATAACTGATATGAAATTAACCAGTTTACTTTTTTCTAAAATACTATTTTTCTATAACATTTAATAGACAAGGGAATATAATTGCTTTAAGGTGCAAGTAAGTCTATCCAAACGATGAGTTCTGCAACCACTATGAAATCCAGAAAATGTGTTACTTTCCTTGGCCTCACCAGAAATTAGGTGAGAATATCAAGATCTGGTGGGTCTTTTCAACATTTTTAGAACCCATATCAATGCCATGAATATTAATTGATTCAAACAGTTAAATAATTGAAATAGAGTTTATACAATTTTTTCACCAAAATTCATTGGATTGCCAGTGGTATACTCCAGCAGTTTGGATTATAATGGCTAGAAAGCACTTTCATTTGTTTTTCTTCTATTAAAAAATAAAAACAACAGTGTGTGATATAGTTCACACTGCAGAACTTCAAGAGTAAGCTCTAATTAAACGGAAGTCATACATTCAGGAACATGCTGAATACAGTAAAAAGAAAAACATTCAGAGTATACTTCCCAGATACTGCAAAAGAATGTAATCAACAGAGACTTTATTGTAAAGCAATTAAAATAACTGAAAATAATGCTTTTGGAAAGTTAACAAAATTTATAATTAGAAAGATACTTTTCTGGCTGTTTAGGTCAAGGATTTCCCAAAAAACCATTTGAAAGACAAAGCTTTGACTCACCAATATTTGGCCTGTTGATTTGGTGACCAGCATTGGAAAGCAGGAGCCCTGTGATTTGGCAGCCGGCCTGGTAGGGATTTTTGTGTTTCTACCACTCTAAGATACCTCGGCCTGCTGGGATTCTTAAAATGTGGTTGTAAAAGCAGATTTTCTGGTCAACTGGAATAGAGAGGAGATGAAATGCACAAGATGTTGGAATGAGAAGACAGATTTCTTTTAGGGTAGATGTAGTGGGGATGAATGCATTATCAAGTAGCACAGTCTGTGTAGACATTTTGATCGAAGGCTCACCCCGTGCACCAATATGACATACTAGTGAAATTTCCAAGGGCAGAATCTTAAATTTTGTTAAGTGAACCACTTTCCATTTAAAATTTAAAAGCAAGAAAACAAAGCTGTGTTTTCTTATTTTTTTTCCCATTACCTGTGCGACCTTCACCCCCTCCACCCTTCCCTATTTACACAGACTTTGTTTCCATTTTTTTCTTTTCTCATAATTTTTCCTTTCTCTTCTTTCCTTTCCCCTTCCCTGCCCACTTCCCCCTACCCCTTTGCACAGTTTCTTCCTATTTCAAAGTATCAATTATTCATTTTAATCCTTATTTACAGTTTCATTTTCTCACACTAGAGAAACTATTCAGTATTTACACATATGTGTCCTATTTATTTCAATTAAGAGTAGGGACTCGATATGCATCCATTTAGCTATAAATGTCTCTATTTTCTCGTTCTTTATGGCTGAGTAGTACTCCATTTTATAAGAACCAAGTTATATCATGTACAGGTACAAGCACCCAATAAAAAATGTAAACATATACCTAAAATGTACCAATAAAAGAATTTAAGCAAAAAAAAAAAAAAAACCTGTGTTTTCTTCTTTGTTTTCATTTCTTATTCCTATAACTGAAACCTTGATAAAAGAGAGCAAACTTTTGCCTTGCTTATTTGTTGTTCATCAACTTGGACCTCTTGGATTTGTGATCAGAAAATGCTTACAAAAGATTCACTATTATGTGTGTATGTGTGTGGGATGGGGGTTCAAATACCATATTATACAATGTTCCTTTAAATTCCAAGAGAAATGAATTGCATGAAAATTATATTGGACAGATAAAGCAATTGCTACATGAGTGTGCATTAGATTGTACATGTAAAGCTGACTCTTACACTAGAAAATGTATAAGAAACACTTTATTAGAGCTGAAGTTCATCAGTTATGCAGAATTACATTGAGGTTTCAGGATGTTGATATGTGTTATGTATCTAGATGTCCCCCTCAAAGCCTCATGCAGCCACAGGTGGGGCTTCTCAGAGGTGTCTAGATCTAGAGTGTGTGGTGCTGGGATTGTGTGATGCTGAGATTAAGGGTCTGCGATTGATAAATTAGTCCACTGACTGGTTTAGAATAATTCACTGGGTGTAGATATTGGGAACCCCAACTCTAAGGGAGCGTAACCTGGATAGAAGAGGAGGGACAGAAAGAGGGTTGCTGCCATCCCTTGCTGCTTCTTTGCTACTTTGGTGCACTGCTCCTTCTGCTCAACATGAACTGTTTCTCCTCTGTCATGTCACCCTGCCTGGGAACCAGCCAATTATGAACTGAAACCTCTACAAAATTTGTGCTATACTAAACCTTTTCTCCTTTAACGTTGGGTGTCAGGTATTTTTTCTCAGCAAGGAGAAAAGTAATCAAGACAGTATGGAAATGTCTTGCATAATATATATATATATATATATGTGTGTGTGTGTATATATATACACACATGCATATATTATCAAAAAATACAAAATCATCTTCTTTTTTTTCCCCATTAAGTTTATTAGTACATGTTAGGTAAAAAATATAGTTACATTTATCATTAGGATCTTGTACCAGTACTTGAGTATCTTGGTTTTTATTTTTTTCCCATTCCCTTGCCTTCCTTTCACCCCTTCCACCCTTCCCTATTTGCAAAGACTTTGTTTCCATTTTTTTCCTTTTCTCATATTTTTTCTTTTCCCTTTTTTCCTTTCCCATACCCCTCCCACTTTCCCTGTTCCTTTAGACCTTTTCCTGTTACACAATATGAATTATACATTTTTAAAATTACAACATCAAGATGTAGAAGACATTACCACAGATTTTACAGAATTTAAAATGATATAGAAAGCATATTACAAAAATCTTTTTTGAAATAAATTTGACAACTTCTAAGAAGTACTTTGGAAGACAAATTAATGACACTAACTCTGGAGGAAATATAAAATTTGAATAGCACCTATTAAAGAAAGTATATTCCTAGCTTGAAAACCTACTTATATGACAACAGCAGGCTCATAAACATCTTAACTGATAAATTATATCAAACAATTAAAGCAGAAAAAAGAAGGAACACTTCTCCTCTCATTTTAGGAACTCAACATTGTGCTAATCTTAAAACTGGATAAAGATAATAGAAGAAAAAAGTATGAACATAGATAGAAATTTGTTTAACAAAACAAACTATTGGAAGTCAGATCTGGTAGTATGTAGAAAGTGTTTTTTTTTATAGGGATGGCAGCGTTGGTTCAGCATTGGAAGATCCATCCCCAAAAGTCATCATTTTAACAGAGGAAAGGAAAAAGCCTTATGATCCTGTCACTAGTTGGAAAAAAAATATTGGACTAAATTCTACAGCTGTTCATGGTAAAAGCTATCAGAAGACTAGAAGTAGAACAGAACCTTCTCAACAGATTGAAGACGCGTATTCCATACTTCCAACAAGAATGCCTTATATGAATGGAGAAGATACAATGCTTTCTCCTTAAGGTGGGGAATAAGGGCAGACATGCTTGCTCTTTATCTGTCCATTAAACTTTGAAACAAAATAGTCTGGCAATAAAATGACACAACTAGGATAAGATTGGCAAGGTAGAAGCAAAATCTTTATATGTAGATGAAATGATCATCTACAGAGAAAATACTAAGTAATCTCTAGGAGCCCCTAGAACTTGTATTTGAATTTAGCAGGATTAGAAAACACAAGGTATATATAAAAATTCAGGTCTGTGTATGCTTGCTATAAAAGAAGAATTGGATATTGAAATTTAAAAGTTATGTAGGAGTACAAAGGACCTAGAAAAGATAAAAACAAAAAAAGTGTTGGAAGACGTTTAGTACCTAATTATAAGACTTCTTCTAAAGCTACAGTAATCAAGGAAGTGTTGGTGTAAGGAAAGACATATAGATCATTGGAATAAAACAGAGAGTCTAGAAATAGAACCACACATAGATGGTCCATTGAGTTTTGAAAGATTATATAATATTAGCATTTTATAAAATATAAACTCAATTCAAGAGCCGAGGAAAAGATAGTGTTTTCAGCAAATGGCACTAGAACACCTGATATCTGTATTTAAAAAATTAACCTCAACCCTTTATTTCCATACATGAAAATAACTTGAAGGGATTTATGAACCTAAATAAGAAAGCCTAAAAGTATAAAACTTTAAGAAGAAATTATAAGGGAAAATATTTATGAATGCAGGGTAGGCAAGAACTACCTAGGATACAAAAAACATGATGTATAAAAGAAAAATATTGATAAATGGGATTCCATCAAAATTTAGAACTTTAAATGACATCATTAAAATGAAAAGTAGTCCTTAAACAGACCATATTTACAATACATATAACCTATGACCAGAATATATAAAGAATTCCTAGAGCTTATTAATAGACAACCCAATTAAAATGTAGATGCAAGAAGATAATAAATAGCCAGTATAGCACAAGGAATGGTGTGCAACTCTAGAATCAGAAAAATACTAATCAGTACAATAACAAGATTGAATTATACACTCATTAGGGAGATGAAGTTAAAAGTTTTAAAAGCCTTGTCATGACTTTTTCTTTTTGTTGGATTCTCCCCCTTTGCGTTTAATTTGTCATGCCCAATGGATTCATTCTGCTGGGTTTCCTGGGGTTGTGGTCCTCACTGTCTTTTCCTAGGGTATCGTCTAATATTTTTTGGAATGCCAGTTTGATATTCATGAAGTTCCTGAGGTGCTCTTTATCATGAAAGTATCTTATTTCTCCATCAATTTTGAAAGATAGTTTTACAGGGTACCTCAATCTAGGTTGGAGGCTGTTTTCCTTTAGGGCTTGAAATACATCACTCCAAGCTCTTCTTACCTTGAGGGTTTGCATTGAGAAGTGTGCTGTGATTCTGATGGGCTTTCCTTTGTTGTGATTTGTTTCTTTCTCTTGCTGCTTGTAGAATTTTGTTCTTCTGTTGGATTTCTGGAATCCTAACTATTATATGCCTATGGGTAGATTTATTTTGAACAAGGCTAGCTGGAGTCCTGTATGCCTCACTTATCTGTATGTCAAGTTCTTTTCCCCTCCTTGGGAAGTTTTCTGCCATCAGCTCTGTGAACAGTTTTTTGATGTCATCTGCACTCTCTCCTCTTTCTTCATTCCAATCAGTCTTATGTTATTCTTCTTTGCATCGTCTAGCAGCTGCTGGATTGATTTCTCATGTTCCTTTACAATTTTAAAGCAATTTTTCTTTTCCCGGTCACTAATTGCAATCTTTTCTTCTATATCTGAAATTCTATCCTCACATTGGTTCATTCTGCTTTGCAGACTTTCAATGGAGCTTTTAACCTCCTGGAAATCTGTTTGCATCTGTTTTATGGATTCCACTTGTTTCCTATGTTGGGATTCCATCATGTTCCTCAGATCCTCTATTTTTTTTTTTAATCTGTGTTCTGTCTAGATTTATTAATCATATCTTGCACCATGAGCAAAATCTTTGCTGTTAACTGAGTAATTATTTCTGATTTCATTTTTCCCATATCCTCTTTTGTTGCCAGTTCAGAGAGTCCAGGTAGAATATCAGGTTGTTCCATCTTGTTTTCCTTTGGGGATGCTGTAGGTGATCTGGAAGTCTGTTTTTGATGCTTTTTTAAGTGTCTTCTCATTTCCAAGGTGGGGAGGGTTGCTTCTGGCACCTGTGGCTCACCTTCTGTGCCCTAGGAGCTTGGGATGGCAGCAGGGGAGCTTCCATCTGGGTGCTGGGACCGGCTCACTTTCTCTGACCTAGGAGCGTGGGATGGCAGTGGGGGAGCTTCCTTCCAAAATCATCTTCTCATTAACAGCGTTTCCATTTAACTTTAGTCACCTGTGAAGAATTGGCATTTGTAGAAAACGAGGAGCAAAATACGGAAGAATTCAACAATTAGTATCAGAATAGAGTAGCAAAGAAAATAATTATCCAGAAAATATTATGATCCTTAAACATATGGTAGTTTAATGCTTGGATATTTATGAACTGAGAACTTTCAGGAAAGAAAAATATTGTAAAAAATCAGATGATGATACTGAAAATATCATAAGACTCTCTCAATTCGTTTAATATCCTATTCTCAAAATATTTCTTTGAAGAAACAGCCTGTATAATTTTATAGGTGAACAGTTAAGCATAGAGAAATATGGTTGAAATGACAAATTTGTTGGTTGGTTTTATTCTTTAGTGAGCATTTTATGTTTTAATGGCCTAAAGATGGTTCTGACTCAAAAATAAATTTTTGAATTTTCAAGTTAGGTGTACAAACAATAGGTACTATGTCTTTAAAGAATAAAAAATACCCTGTGGGCACCTTTTCATGGCTGGTTGTAGCCCTTGTCTCCCTGTTCAATGCATTTCTATTAACATCCACCATACAATCCAAAGGCAGCCATCTGTGTCCCTGTCTTTAAGAAATTTTATCCTACAAGTCTTTCCTCATGATACTTCTGCCTATTGTATAAATCACAGAGACACTCAAGCCTTTGGAATGGAATCAAGAACCCACCAAGCTGACTGCTGTCCGGACTCATCAGGAGTATAATTAATAAATTTATTTAGGAGTGGAGGTGTTTTCATTCCAAAAGCTCACGCAAAATCTGAGTGTTATGTAGAGAGCATATCAAAGTAACTATGCTGAAAAGTGTCTTCTTATCTTCAGATTTACTCATTTGACAGTTATTATGTTTTCTGTTTCATCTCGGCTTCTGTCAACTCTGTTAGTGGCAGATTAAACCTTTATTCATTCAATCAACTGAGATCCATTTGGTACTAACCAAGACAAGTCCTTACCATCATTGAATTTATCTTTAGGTTTTATATTCTATTTTGTGATTGAATCTAAAAATGTAATGAATTATAAAATAAGAAAATAATTGCATAGTTATAATATTGAAGAAAAGTAAAATCTTGACAAATCTGGTAACAAGCTGGTAGTCATTATAACCAAGGTATGACACACTGAAGTATCAAATAAAGCAAAGTTTAATAAACCATTTTCTGTAGACTTAATGAATTTATTTTTTCTAAAAAATTGAAAGACGTAAAACTAACCATAAAAACAATACAATTTTAAAAAATCACTAAATATGTGTATATAAAAACATATACCCTGCTGCACAAGTGCAAGGACCCGAGTTCGATCCCCGGTACCAAAAAAACAAAAACAAAAAACATATACATATGTATTAGGCACCTTGGTTCACAAACTCAATTCTCTCCATGATTCTGGTTTGCAGACTGAACTGGACAAGATCAAAACAAATTTCTCCATAAGGTAAACATTGAACTTAACCACTGAATTTGGTTCAGTTCTTGTCCAACTCAGTTTGCAACCAAAATCATGGAAAGAATCAAGTTCGTGAACCGAGGTACATATAGATATATGAGATATATGAGATATGTGACACATATGAGATATAGGACTGCATATGATATATACATATGTGTATATATGCACATATTGAATATATTACAATATTATTTAAGCTGAAAATATATCATAAATGAAGAATAGACTATAAATGATGCTGAAAGCAGTTGATTTTGAAGTTTAATTCTAAAATATATTTGAAAATGATAAATTGACCATTATTATTCAGAATGAAGCTTGTACCAAGTTATGGAATTCACAGTCCTAAAGATGTCAGACTAGAATGAAACAATTTATAAATTTTTGCTTAGGTACTGTCACCAATGAGTCCCATAATGTGGACAATGTCATTTTAAACAATGTAATCACCATAATTTGAGAAATAAATAAAAAGTATAATAATGGCTATGATTTTAACATGAAATATGAAAATTTCACATTTCAATGTTCATTTGACTTACACAGCTCTATTACCAACAATTTATGGATGAGAAAACTGAGATCAGCACTCCTTAGATAACTAGTTTATGATTTCATTCCTAATACAGACCTAACACACTCAACTAGGTCTCATGATTTTAGTCCAGTACTCTTTCCAATATATATATTATTCTGCAAGTTATTGCCTTGTTTTCATTTAGTTGCTTAACTGTGCTCATATGATGAAGACATACATTTTCTTATAGCAGAAACAGGAATATTAACCAAGAGCTTGACAAAAATTAAGAGTCTTCTTAAAATATAAGTTTTGATAACATTATTTAATGGGTACATTTATGCTCCACAGTGGCAAGATAATAATTAGATTTTGCCAAGTTTTAGGCACAGAGTTTTAAAGAGGACTTTTAAAAGTGGAAGTATCCAAAAAAAGACAAAGATGGGTAAGCAAATGGAGACTTACACACTCAGTTGCAATGTGACATAAGTACATAAATATCTTTCATTTATACTTCATATCCTTTATATATAATACATATTTTCAAATTAAATTGAAAACTGTTAAAACTTAAACGTCTTGAGAAATAGAAGACAAGCAATACCATGAAAGACCTCTTGGATGACAACCTCTCCCCTTCTGCTAGTTTATAAGTATTTCCACTATTTCTACTGAATCTTTTCTAACAGTATCTTTCTGCCTTGTGTGTCTTCTTTCAAAGCATTGTGTCTGAAAATTTTTTTGGTAGGAATGACTATGATCTACAGTAACATGATTATTCTAATAACAACTTGCCCCTGAGACCCCAGTTGGTAAACAAATTGACTTTCTCAGACTACACAGAAGACAAGATTTGCTGTGTTGATGGAGTCCTTTACTTCTGCTACTGTTATGCCTTTGGAGTTCTAATTTAAATCCAGAATGTACCAATGTTCTCAAATTTGATTATTTCTGACTTTAAGCATTCCCTCTTAAGAGTTTATTGAAAGCACAGGGCAGTGTGTCTAAGCTATCCCTACATGACAGCAAAAGTGTTTTTTACAGAATGTGTGTAATTTTGCATCACCTTCCATATCTTGATTCAGTATCTCACACTTGCTTTTATTATCAAGTTGATGTTTTTCATATTAAAAATATATTTTGTCCAGATGTTTTAGTTGTCTATTAGAAAGTTTGGCTTTAAGTTCTTAAATCTGGAAGCAAGAGCTCATAAACTTAAAAATATTTTCGGTAGTTTTTCACACTTTTATGACTATGCCTCCTATAGTCAAAGCATCCTTAACCTTTAATTAGTTTTGTAAAATCTGCTGTATCCTGTAAAACACAGATTAAACACAGATTACTGAAACATGTGGATAGGTTATTCTTTCTCCAATATTTTATGAAAATTGCTACAAAATCTTACTAACTACAACTGTTTATGTACTTTTATTTCATATGTATATTATTATCATCATAATTGTGTGGTGCTGTATTTTTGGCAATGTTTTTGTATGTCTATATATTTGTAACTTTGTCATATGGAGTGTGAGAATTTTGATGTGACTCTGTAAATTAAATCCTACTCATTGATTAAAGTTTAAATTATGTATCAGTTCCACAGGGAGTCCTTTTTCTTTCTCTCTCCCTCTCTCTAGTTCCAGTTAGTATGCCTCTTTGTTCTTTGTTGGGAATCTCCTTATTTTAGAAGCTTTTAGTCTGTATTGTGACTTCAGAGCCTTTACAATTCTTTATTCCTGGAACAGAAATGCTTTGTGTGGCTTTTGTATTTGACATCATTCAAAAATATGTTCAAAGCTGACTTCCTCCTAGAGCTTTTTATGACCACTCAGTCAAAAGACCCCTCTTCAATCACTGCTCTCCTTTTACTCTGTTTTATTTATTTCAAAATATCTACCACTATTTAAAAAACACTGAATGTTTTTACTTGGGTTCTCTGTTGTCTGTCTCTGTTCCATTAAAATTATTCTCTATCAGTGTTGGAATTTTGTTTGTTTCACCTACCACTCTAATCTAGAAAGATACTCAACCCAGACTAGCCACTCGAGAAGTGGTGCTGCACATGGCAACTCTTTGGATCTGTTACGAGGTGCTCAACATCTTAAGAATGAATCCTCAGGGTCTACTATATACTAATTTGTTTTATTACTATTGAAAGATTACCAGAAAAGTTAAAAACTAGATCAAAATCTTACAAATTCAGTGTTATAGAAGTTTCTAAAATTGTACTGCTCAGATGTTGAACATTAACTGCATTTTTATTAATTTAAAAATATATCAGAATTTAATTTAAATAGAAATTTGGTAAAGTGATAGAAAATTATAAAGGTAAATTTTTCCTCAAAGTGAGAATTATTTATGGATTTCTGCTAGAAGTGAAATTTTCAAAGGTCAAATATCTAGAGGCTTAGAAGTGAAAGTAAGACTATGAGTGAGCAGTGCTTCAGTGTTCTTTCTTTTATATTTGGAAAATAACTCCATTCACACCTTTCCACTTTTTTTCAATTCTTTTGACAAAAACTTTCGGAGGACCCACTGGTGACGACAACTGTAATGGCCTCAAGGGAGGAATTTTATAAAGAAACACTGTTATTTTCAAATTGATAGGGCTATAGTGAGGCTAAAATGTATTTAAAGAAGAAAAGTAAACTAAATGGGGTATGTAATAGATTACTTTTATAATGGTTTTGCAGTTTTCAGATAATCTGCGACATCACAAAACAGGTAAGTAAGAGCAAATAAACAACAACACTCATAACAAACAGGACAATGAGAGAGAATATATAATTTAAAACTGGCATATGTTCATATTCCATGTTTATCCCAAGTATCAGAAGCTTCAAATACTAGTCACAAGAGTGGTAAGCTTAAGAACATACACAAACAGGAAAGCAAAGTAGATGACCATGTAAAGTATTTTGCTATTTCTAAAGATGGATGTGGCTTAATGCATTCATATTTGAAAGAGTGATAAGAGCACATTCTAATTTTTATTTGGATATTAAGTAGCCCACTGACATTTGGCACCAAAAAAACTTTCCCTTTTCTCTAGAGTGTTGGTAAATTTCCCTCATTTTCTTTTCCAGTGAGACCATGATCAATCTTAGAGGTAAGATAAAAATTGAAGAACTTTGACTGCACCTTTTGTACTCAAAATTATAACTGGGCCCTGGCCTTGCCAAATCTTATCACTTTATTTAGGTAATGACTCCCCTAAGAAACTAGGGGAACAGGAATGTTAATCAGCTCACAGTTCCCTGCCTAATGCTGGGATTTATCTGATTTTCTGAACATTGTAAATCCTGTAAGGATTTTTAAGCTCATATGTCCAGAAACCTAAAACTGTTGCTTTCTCACTTGGGTTCAATTATGATTTTAACATAAGAGAGTTTTTAGTAATGTCACATACAGTAATGTATTTTATCAGTCCAAATACTTGAAAGTACAATGAAATAACAATACTTTTAAAAGATTGTATCACATCTATTATTATCATAAATGACTTGAAGAAATATCATTCAAAATCATGCCTGTATTTATACCTTGTGTGGTTAAAGTCTATGCTAATGGGCTTCTCTATGATTTAAATGGTCAAATTGCTGCTTAAAAAACTACTCATACCTATAACAAGCTCATTCTCATGACCTCTTGAGAACCTGAATAACAACTTTATTTATATTAGAAAGGAATAAATTTGGTAAGAGATGAAGAAAAATTTAAGTACTGTCTAGTTGAATGTAGTCATTGTTATAATGTGAACATTCTGAAACACTATGGTCTTCTGTGAATACTGTTGGAAAAAAAAGATGAGGGAATCATTTCTTGAGGCACTACAAATGCATTATCTCTAGTTCTTTTAAATCATCATCTTACTTAACTCCAACAACTTTATTCTTATTGAGAAAAAAATCAATTTTTAAATTATACTGATGAGGAATTTGAGGCTGAAAAAGAATGAGGAATTTGAGGCTGAAAAAGAATAAGTAATTTGGAACTCAAGCTAAGATATTGAGATTATAGGCTGAGTAACAAAAAATAACTTTATACTTCCTTCCCACAATGGTAAGTATATTGTATGGCTATTTATTTATTTTTCTGGTACGGGAATTGAACTCAGGACCTTGCGCTTGCCAGGCAGGCATGGCACCAGTCACTGAGCTACATCACCAGCTCTTGTATGGTTAATTTTAAATATTGTTTTCAGCAAAGTCAAAAGAAAATAAAATATTCTTATAGTTATGTCTACCTAACCCAGAAAGTTTAGCTCATATATTCTTTATATGCCCATGTAGTAAAAGAATTGTGCTAGTAAGTGTGCAAAACATATTGCTTTTAGAGAAATATATTTAAATTTTTGAAAAAGCATATGAGCCAAAATATAATTTAACACTCCACAATGTACAGATAGTACATTATCAGGAGGTAATCTATTGAAAGCACAGGACATTAGACAGTGAATCTTTATGGAAAACATAGTAAGACAAGTGGTAAATTTTTAAATATGGCAAACACATTCCAACCTACTTTATGAATAGAAATATCAAATGTTTATCAACGCTGTCAAAACTCAGATCCTAGGATTTTTCTCTAGACATTAGCATTAAGGAATTTTTCCCAATAAAAATGTTTTCTCAGCCGGGGATTTATCTCAGTGGTTCTCGCACATGCCTAGCAAGCGCAAGGTCCCAAGTTCGATCCCCAATACCCCCCAAAAATGTTTTCTCATGGTTCGTGTTATGGCTTGTGTTTAGATGTCCCCACAAAGCCTCATGCTATCATTAGGTGGGGGATTTTCAGAAGTGGCTGGATCTACGGTGTGTGATACTGGAATTGATTCATGCTGCAATGCTAGGCTCAAAGGCACTAGGATTAAGGGTTTGAGCTCTACCTGCCCTAAGTAGTCTGGGTAAGATAAAAGGGACAGAAAGATCCCTGGTAAGATCCCTTCTTGCTTTTGTTGTGTTCTGTGTGAAATAAACTACTTCTCTGGGATGCTCCTCTGCTATGTCACTCTGCCTTGGAGCCAGAGGATTTTGGAATGAAACCTCTATAAACTGTAAACTAAATAATCCTTTCCTCCTTGGGTGTTGGGTATTCTGTCTAAGAAACAAGAAAAGTTAAGACAGTTTGTAAAGGGATAAAATTATATTACTTGAGAGCATGTAACCTTTTTTGTATATTTTCTATGCAAAAATAAAAATTAAGCAGATGTACATTTTAAAGGATACATTTTAAAAGAATCTAAATGTATGGCAAACTTTAAAAAAAAATCTCTGAACAACAGAATATCATGTTTTGTAATATCCCAATTTTCTGCCTCTATGGTGATAGTATGTTTTCCTATCTGGGACATGTAAGTCTTTAAGAAAGCACCACTTCAGGGCCAGGGATTTAGCTCAGTGGCACCGCACCTGCCTCGCAAGTGCAAGGTCCTGAGTTTGATCCCCAGTACAAAAAAAAAAGCACCATTTCAAATCTGTTTTTTCATATGTGTAATGTTCGTCATGATTTTGTAATATATGCACCTTTTGGTGAAAGTTAAATTGATTCATACAGACTATGTATTAGACGAAAGTAAGTTTCATGGAAAATATCTCATTTAATTATTGAACCTATTTAAAATGGTTTCTCTAGTATTAGCCAGCTCTTGTGTGTTACCATCAAAAATTTGCTCTTCCGAGTTATTTACAATATAGAAACAAAAATAATAATACAAAATTTGTGAATAAAGTTCCCTTTATTTGTTGCTGAAGCTCAAACCCGGGCCTCATTCATGCTAGGCAAATACTTTACATTTGAGCCATATTCCCAGTCCTAAATAAGTTGTCATAATCAGTTAAGGTTTAGAGTGACCCAAAGAATTACTATCTCCAGCAAATATTCAGGAAATATTCACAAAAACAACAAATATGTCATCTATCAATTTGCTCACAGCTTCTACTATAGGCTTGGAATAAGGGCAGAGACTCTTAGCGGGGAAAAATCTATACTTATGCAAAAAAAATTATAAGGAATCATTTCAGTAGAGTTCTGGGCATTTTTTGATTATATATGGTTGCAGTAGTTATGGTCTGTTATTGACAAGATTTGTCAATAACCTTGAAAGATAAAAGTTATAATGTAGAAAATTGATGGTAATGCAAATGGTTCCTATTAATAAGCATCCAAATGGATTATTTTTCACTAAAAATATAAATTTCTGTAAGTCGAATGCTCATATGAACTAATCTTAACATTTTACCAGTTCTCCATTAACTAATAACTGATTAAAAATCTTTGAAGTTTGAATATTTTAACTGTGCATGAAAATCATTCATTTAAATTTTTGGTAAAATGTATTTTAACACAAGCAAGAGAAACAGTTACAATTATCATTAAGTTTATGACATATGCAGACAGGATGGCATATTGCTAATATTTGTGAAGGAGGGAATGATATAAAAATATAAAATATTTGTACTTGATTTTTATTTCTTGCCTGTCATTGCACTATGCAATGTTTTCCAAAGGAAAAAACTTTCTCAGGGCTGAGTAGTAAGTGCTGTAGCACTTACCTAGCACAAAGGAGAACCTATTAAAACATAGATAACCATTGCTTCTTTTGATTCCTATTTTCTGATGTGTTGATTTCTTTTAACGATGATTGTTTTCTTTCATATACTCTATGTCCTGGCGGATTTTTACTTTGCTTTCCTCCTTCCTTTACTATCACCATATAATTAGTTTTATTTTGTTTTATTTTATTTGGTATTGGGGTTCGAACTCAGGACCTTGCACTTGGGAGGCAGGCAGTGTCATCACTGAGATAAATCCTCGACCACCATATAATCAGATTTAATTATTTCCGAGAAAAACAATATTATGGCTTCCAACATAATTATCATTTAGCACAAAGTTCCAGATTCTTTAGTAAATTTTGAAAGATATTCAAGCATTTTCATTTAAAAATCCACCCAATTTTTGCTCAGTACAATGTGAGAGATTTGGATCTGGCTTCAATCTTCTGCATGTGTATAGACAATTTTCCATCACCATTTGTAAACAATGCACCATTTCCTCAAGTATATGTTTTTGGCTTCTTTGTTAAAGATCAGGTGGTTGTACATGTCTAGGGTTGTTTTTGCACCCATCTTCTATTATGTTCCGTTGATGCACATGTCTGTTTTTGTACCAGTATCATTCTGTTTTTATCACTGTAGCTTTGTAACATAACTTGAAATCCAGGATTGTAGGGCTTCCTGGTTTCTTCTTATTACCCAGGATTGTTTTTGTTACTCTGAGTCTCTTCTGGTCCCATATGATTTTTGATTTTTTTTTTTTAGTTCCGTGCTGAATGCTATTGGTATTTTAATTGAGATTGCATTACATTTGTATATAAGTTTTGGCAGTATTGTCATTTTTATAATATTAATTCTACCTATCCAGGAACAAGTGATAACTTTCCATTTTCTGATATACCTTTGATGTATTTTTTTTTAGAGTTTGGTGGTTATTATTGTAAAAGTCATTCATTTCCTTGGTTAGGTTAATTTATAAGTATTTTATTTTTCTTGATGCTATTGACACTGGGATCTAAATGTTGAAACAGAAACAACCTGCTGGAAGATAAAATAGGTATAACTCTTGAAGTCATAAATGTAAGCAAGGACATTCTGAATGGATACATGCAGGACAATTTACAATAGTGGCACAATTTATAATAGCAAACTCTTAGAAACAGCTCATGTACCCATTGAGAGATGAATGGATAAAAAAGTGTGGTATTTATAACAATAGAGTACTACTCTTCTGCAAAGAAGGACAAATTTGAAACATTTTTCGGTAAATGGATGCACCTTGAGATCATATCTTAAGTGAAATAAAGCAGGTACACTAGTTTAAATACTACATTGCTTCACTTGTGTGAGAGAGGTATTTATAGAAAAGATCCAGTCAAAACATGGGCAATTGAAATAAACACACACTTTTCAGAAGAAGAAATACAAATGGTCTATAAGTACATGAGGAAATGTTCACTATCACTGCCCATTAGCGAGATGCAAATTAAAACAATCCTAAGTTTTCATCTTACTCCAGAAAGAATGGTAATCATCAAGCAATCAAATAATAATAAATGCTGGCCAGAAAAAAGAACTCTCCTACGTTATTGGTGAGACTGTAAGATATATAACCAATATGGAGATCAGTATGGATTTCTACAAATTGACATCTCATTTGATCCAGCTATTTCACTTCTAGTTATCTTCCCAAAGATGTTCAAAACATCATACTACAGTGACACACGAACAATAGTGCAGCACAGTTCAAAAGAGCTCACTCTTGGAAGCACTCTATGTGCCCATCAACAGATGAATGAATGTGGGAAATGTGGTACTTATACACAATGGAATACTACTGTGCTATAAAAGTCAATTGTAGGAAAATATATGCACTCTAAAAACATAATGTTAAGCAAAATAAATGCCACCCACAAGCTTAAATACCATATGATTTTTCTACAATGGGAAACCCCAAGTATAAATATATCAAAGAGTAAAACAAAAGATAGATAAAAGGAAACAGGAAGATAGATCTTTTCCAAATGTGAAGGGAACTAAGAAATGAAGTGAGGGGATAAGAGGGTAAGGAAAGGGGCATAATATTCTTTGGGCTGATTCTGATCTTTCCTCTCCTCATACCTTAACCTTGGAAGCTGAAAGGAGTTTGAGCTAGTAGAACAAGCTGTTCAAGAGCATTAACTGGATCTTACAGATCCATAATTTCCTACTCAACTATTTCTTTTTCTCACACCCTCCTTATCTACTGGACTTACTGCACAATTAACTCCTATGTTAAAAATCGTAGCATGACTTCTTTCTCTATCACTTAAAAATCAAATCAATGCACAATTTTCCCATTTCCTATAATTCATATTAATAAAACGAATTTTATTACTTACAAATTTACAGTTAATTTTTAAAATATTTCAATAATGTATCTTTGCAGTACCAAGCAGTGATGTTCATTTTAGGGAACTGGTACATAATACAGAGGTAAAGGTCTCAAAAAATAAGGATGATAATTAAAGCTTTGTCACTTACAGGCTTTTGGATTTCTGAGTAAAGTGATTAATCTAAAATTATGCTACCATCACAAGCACCTTAATATTGTGTTTTAACTACTGAGTTTAGCTACACCTGTACGGACAGCTCAGTGCAAGTAAACTTAATCTTGACAACATGTAATCTCTTATTTCTCACACATAATGTATGCAAAACAACTCACATCATTTTGCTAAGACTGAAATTAGGCACCAGCAAGTACGGGAGTTAATATCTTCTGAAGGCAAGACTCAATACATAGATTATTGCAATCATTGATATGCATGAGTTTCTAGAATTTTGGGGGGGACAATTTTGCAAGGTTTCTCAAGCTGTTTCAATGAAGTAGGGCTTCATTATTTTTCCCTAACGATAATGTCAAAGATGTACTTTTATGATGGAATTGCTTCTTTTTCAGTTCTCCCCTGTACTTACTTTTTAAGTCCTAGAAAATTTCCCACTTAAATTATCTCTATTAAAATATTTGTTCCAAACTATGGTGTCAGGAGAAACCAAGACAAGTCAAAAGATATATCAAAACTGTACATCAAAGGCTGAGCATGCTCTATGAGCCATTGCAACCCTGATTCTCTAGACTGAATCAGGCAGCTGTGAATAAGCTCCAGATGGAGGAGAAAGAACACAAAAGAGAAAATTTTGTATTTGGTATTTCACTGGTTTGGTACTTTTGCTAACTATTACAAATATTGTTAATATTATTATAAATATTAAAATATTATTTATATTAAACATGGATTTCTAGTTATATAAAAGTGAATATATAGGATTTAGGAGACTATCTGGGCAGGTTAACTGAAAGATGGCCCAAATTAATGTGTAGTTGTATTTTTATTTTTGTAGTGAAATTTGAAGATGAATTGCTGGTTTAACATGATAAAAATAATAATATTTACAAACTCTAAGATTATAATAAGTTTCCTTGATTTATATTGAATAGAATCCAAGAAACATTTCTCAATTCTGGAATCCTCAAGAAAATGAAGATCAGGTAGTGGCTGTACTAAGTCTACAACTCCATAATACATCATTTTAAATTTGTGGATAATAGACATTTCCCTGAACATTTGGTAGCTAATTAGGAAATACATAAAGATATTAGGTTAAAATATTACAGTTGCATTTAATAAAATGAGAGGAAATTGTCAAATGACATTAATAATAATAATCTTATAGCCTAAATAATTCAGTGAAAATTGGAAGTATTAGTATCATTTTCTCCTTGATTATGAATCTTCTACTTCTTTATCAGAATGATGTGGTAGATTGTCTGCAATGAATTGTGACACTTCATATGACTTTATTTTTAACTTTTATTAGTACATGTTTGCAGTACATTATGATTACATTCACTGTAGGGGATTACCTGTGGTCAATTTCGATAGGTTAAAATAATTCTGGTCAGCTCTAGATCTTGAGTAATTATGTAAATTTGTTTATGTTTTCTTGTTTTGGTTTGTGTTCATATGTATCACAATAGAAATGGACAATCATAAATTCTTATTATTATATGGAGCCAATAAATCACATGGCAGCAATGTGCAGTGACAGCGTACATGTAGTTACTTATCTTCAAACACTAGCATTGGAGATAAATTGCAGCATGTCACATAACCTTCCTTTTCTCAGGAGAAAAAAACAATATTGTGGCTTATATCTTAGAGGCCTACCATTATGTAGCTATCATGATAGCATGTACTATAAAATATTTATTTTGGGGGAGGACAACTAATTAACTAAGAGACCAAAACAGTTAAAAAACCACATTAGTGTGGATACTAAAATTTCACTATAAAACTAATTTATATACATACAAAAATTTTGAAATTCCATCATCATTCAGTATAAATTTGGTTAATCATTTTTCAAAATATCAATCAATAGTCATGTGAAATATGTTTTGACAATCTGGTCAGGTTCACTTGTCAGGTCACCTGTGTGTTTTCATTACTATATAGATAGCACATCATGTCTGAAAGCCATGACATTTTAGAATGGAAATACAAGGTACATATTTCAAAAGCACATGCATCCATAAATCCATGATGTTAAAAAGGTGGCTGTCTGTGATGCATCGTCTCAACAAATGAAATGAAGTGTCTAGAGAGCTGAGTGGAGCCTATGAACATTGTACAAGGTTAGGCCAATATGTGCCTTCTGATATGAATAATTTGTTTTTAAATTGGAAATAAATTAATGAGTACAGTGTCAAGCAAGAAGGCCAGATAAATTTTAGCTATCCTTATTCAATGAGGAAACAAAAGAAAATTTAGATAAGTCAGATTTTGATGCCTGATCTCTAACCAACTTACTTTAGTGAGAATCTTATTGAAATAGAGTCCAAAACACAAACCCTTTTCATACAAATTTTTTAGAATTGTTGACGATTAAACATTATATATAATCCATGCATACACACATGTAAACTGAGGACAATGTTTAGGCTATTATTTTATGATTTCATCATAAAATATTCGAAAAATTGCATTTACTTTTTTATAGGAAAAATACTAAAGAAAATTTATTACATACCTAAGGCTTAGGAGTATAAGTTAAGGCTCCTAAAATACTTGGTATGTTTTTCTGAGCTTTATATTGTTCAGAGATTACTTAATGGAATCTTTTACTCTGATAATAATTGTTAAGATTGAGTCTAAATTTTAGTTTTTATTGTATTTATTACTGCTTAATCTTACGTCTGTTTAAAATTTTTAACCAACCTAAGAATTATGAAAAGAAAAATAACTTTATTTCGATGAATAAAAGGACTTTTTAAAAGACTTTGTCTTCAAGTGACTCTAGTATTTTTTAAATTTGTAAGGACATTTCAAGTACACTTATTTTTAAAACTAGAGGTATTTGAGAAAATTACTCTTCTAGTACACTTTTTTGATTTATAAAATAGCTATTGTTCTTTCCTACTCCTATAGCACACATAAAGAAAAGACATTCACCCTTAAAGGGCCTTAAGAAAACCTGGAATGTTTTGATGAATTTCCAAGTGGGAAATACCAAACCTTTAGTTATGCTGCATCCTTCTCTTTGTTAGTTCTGCCATACCCTACTCTTCCAGCTTCTTTGCCACAGGCTCCACCCATCCACTTGTCAAGACCACTTGTTTTGTCTTATGCTGAAACACAGAGCAGATTTGTTTTCTGCTTCTGAAAATAAATGGAATAGGTTAATCAGATACTGAAAGCAAATTAATTCATTCAATGAAATGTATTAGGAAACAAAACAAACTTACCCTACTATTACCAAGTAAAACACACATTGTTAGGACTTTGGTCTTCAAACAGCAATACAAATTTCTGGGAGATATCAAAATGTTTCAGAGTTAAATGAATGTCTGTGCACTTATGTGGAATTGCAGTAGTATAAGAGGTGGGATTTCTAAGAAGTGATTGGGAGAAGAGTCTGGATTCATGAGCTGGATGGGTGCCTTGCCAATTCTGTCATCCTCTTACCTTTGGACATGAGGCGATTTATCAAGTAGACCCTCACTAAAACCTGTCATTTTTTATGCAGGTATTTTGATACTTAGAATTCCAGCTTCTAGAACTGTAAGCCAATAAATTTATGATCAATATACATTATCTATCCTGCAGAATTCTGTTGCAGCAGCATAGAATGGATTAATACGGTTAAAAGTGTACTGGCAGTCTTAAAGGAATCACATTCCAGATAGCTTGATTCCATATATACTGTGTTTTAACTTTTCTTGCAGTAATGCCATGTTTATTGTGTACTGCTTTACAAAACACATACACTCGCCTCACCCAAAATAAATCTTATTAAGGTAACTTACCTAGAGTATAAGAACTTCAGCAAAGTTAAATGTCAACAGAACACAATCTTTATCACTAATTAAGACAATGCAAACACCTTTGAGTTTAAAAATCTTAGAAATAGGGTATTTTAGTTTGTATGATGCTAAATTTAGTATTGTACAGAATATGGATGATGGAAGACTACATCTTCCATTTTATGAATATGTCTCGGCAATATATGAACTCTGCAGTGTGTTGTGAGAGAAATCAGGAAAGGCACTGATTTAAAAAATTCCCCCCTCCACAAATTTAAAATAAGAAAAATCTCTTCATGAGTTTTCTTCTCAGAAACTGCTGAAATGTAAAATGCCTAAAACAGCAAAACAATTCAGGTTACTAATACTAACATAATTGTTAACTAAATATTTTCAAAAATATCAAATTTTAATAGTTATAATGGAAACGTGATAAGGTTAAAGATTTTTAAAACTTTCTTTTATATATAATGTTATTATTTATACATATACTTAAGATCTGTTTAATCAAATTGTCATTAAAGGGTTGAAAGTATATTAACATCTTATTCTATCTCTCAATGTTTACTCTATTGTATTCTAATAAAAAAATTAGATGCAGTTGCTAAAGCTTTCATTTGAAGTTACATAAATCTCTTTCATGATTTCAAGAAATAATTGATCATGGTATATAACAAAAGTTATATCTGAATATTACATATGATTCTTAAATATTTTAAAGCATAATACCAAATCTCAACACACTCATGTCTACATACTTACTAAAGGAATGACATGAATTCAATTCTAATTCTAATTTCATAATATAATTTTAGCTATATATTTTTGAAAGTAATTAATAAGACACAGCATATAAATTTATTCATTTTTATGAACCTTAAAACTTTTTACTATATTAGATCTGGGATGTGTTAAATGCCTGGTACTAGTAGTAGAAGTTAAAATATATTCTTGAATGTGTTTTTTACGTACTTCTATTTTCTAATATGTGTATAAACTGAAATGCTTCTGTTTGATAAAAGTAAATCAGATAGTACCGATAAGTGAAGGATTAAATGTTGGTTTTGCAAATAAAGTAATTTAGTAGATGTACTAATTACATCATTGGATGGCATATATATGTATATATATAACATATATATATAAAATGTTTTGTAAAAATATATGTAAAATCCAAGAAAGATAAACATTTTACCCATAAGTATGTTGATATAAGTATATTAAAATTACCTTTTAAAATTTCCGTAACTGTTTCCGATAAAAATTGAGCAAGAAAATTGATAGAGATTGAAACAAGTTATGACATCCATAGTTAATAATTTTGCAGAAAGTGTGTTATCACATGAAATTAATATAGATCACTGATCTAGTAAGTGGTCAATTGATATTTATTTTCTAGTTTTAGAAAAAGGAAAACCTAATATGAACTTAAAATTATTATCTATTTTGATTATGTTATTATTTTATGTTTGAAATATAAGGTGGGAGAAATTTAAATAATTCAGTACCATTTTCCAGTAATCCTCCCCCTGTTACTATAATGAAAACCAGTAAGGGAAGTGATTTTAAATCCCTTATTGTTTTAGAATTATTGTATGATACACATATTTCAGAAATAGCCTCACTATACTGAATTCGAATAAATGTACTTATTGCCTACAGAATTTTGACAGTTGTGTTATACTTTTTCATTTCTTTATAATATTCATAATTTAGCTTAGGTAAATTTTTTCTTTTACTACTTAGAGCTTTATAGTCATAAAACTATTGTAGATGTTGCTATCTATATTCGTTTTACAAACTAATATTTTCACTAATAAAATATTCTTAGCAGAAAATATTCTAAACTAGAAAGAATTATGATATGTGAAGTGAAAATAGAAGTTCAAAAAGAGAAATAAATAATATAGAATTGACAAGTTTTAAGAAGAATATGCTTGCATACATTTCAAATGAGTAATGTATGTCAAATCACTAAGGTGAAAGAATGATTTAACATTATTTATTTTTAACAGTTAATATTTACAATGCATGAAAAACTGTACTTTTTGAAACAAATACTGAGAATCAAGATTTTACTCGGCAAAGAACTATTTAAAAACAAAATATCAACTCAATAAATTAATATTCTAGGAGGACATAGGGTAAATTTACCCTATTTAAATATAATAACATTACATGAAAGTATTATGGCAACATGGACTTGAATAATGCTTCTACAGATAAGTATAAAACTATTGTTGCTGTAGTAAATTATTTAATTAAGCAAGATTAAATATGGTATTTTCTTTGTATTGTATATCATGTAACGATGAATGCAACAGGTGGTATTGGATTAACATGATGATTGCTATTTTGGTAATCAATATCTGTTTTGAGGTTTGGTAATACCATTGTGCAATAAGTGCTATTGATACATGTACTTAATAAAATGTATTTTAAAATATTATACACACACTAATATGATGGAAAAATAAGAATTACAGGGAAAATATAGAGTTGTATAACTTCATGTAGGCTATTCTCTAGTAGTTTGAAATTCTGTGTTATTTTCTTGAAAGGAAACTGCTTTTTTGAATTTTTTCTCATGTTTCCTTTTTTAATTTTTCTTTTTCTCCATGAAGTTTATTGGTACATTTTAGGTATACAATACAGTTACATTCATCATTGGGATCTTGTACCTTTCCATGATTTATCTTGGTTTTTATTTTTCCCCATTTCCCTGCCCTCTCTTCACCCCCTCTATCCTTCCCTATTTACAAAGACTTTGTTTCCATTTTTTGCCTTTCCTCATATTTTTTCATGTCTCTTTTCTATTGGGCTAGAAAGTACACATCTTGGTTATAAGAAAGTTGTGATCCTGTACCTAAAGGCTAGCCTAGTGGATGATGGAACAAGTTAGAAGTAATATGGTTGTGAAATGAGCATAGATTAAGATGATACATCAGACCTTGAACACTGTAATATCTCTACACTATCATAGAATAAATAACAGTGTTTATAAAAATGTGTTTCACCTTATTGACATAAGAGAGCAAGGAACTCTGCTATTGACTGAAATACGAGGAAAGTATTTCAATTTAGAATGACTTAGAAAAGTTCTAACCAATGTAAGAGGATGTTGTATAAGAAAGCCACATATTTGTTGCACTGAAAAATTTAACTGTTTTCCTAAAATGAATCTTACATTGTTTCTCTTTTAAAGTATTTTTTCAGGAAAATGTAGGAAAGGTGGATGGCATATTTATAAACTTTTCACGAATCAGGTTGCAAAACATTTTTCAAGAGATGACTTTTGCCATCACTATTTTACTTAGAAATTCTATTTCATCGAACCCCTATCATTTTAGTGATATACGATATTAATAAAGCATTGTGATGACCATAATGATGTATATGTGAGTCATAATACATCATTACAATGGTGTCTCTGAAATGATTTATCAGTACAGTATATCACTTGGTGTCATTGCATTGATGTTGAAATATCAGCAAAATACATCCCTCAGATATAAAACCTTTGTTTTAATAAAACATATTTTAGATTTATGAATTTATTTTCATAAGAAATTAGTTGTTATAGTACATCAGTCTGTGTAAAAAAGGATTGTAAGAAATTCAAAATAATAATTCTATATTTGACTTTCTGGGAAAGGAATCTAATTATATAAAAAAAATAGGTGTAGAAATCATTTCCATGAATAGTTCACTTTCATAATACAATTAAAAATAGTTAAAATTCTTGTTTTAGAGTTTCAGTATTTTTCTCCCTTAATGGTAAATCAAACATATTCTTTCAGCCTGGGAATTTAGTTCAGTGGCTCCATGCCTGCCTTACAAACACAAGGTCTTGAGTTTAATCCCCGGTACCAGAAAAAAAGAAAAAAAAATTTCATAAAGATGAACACAAAGTGTTTATGTTAAAATTTGTTCATCACTATTAAAAATTTGGCAACTGAATATAAAAATACAAATGTTCAAATCATTGTCCTCAACTAATAGGTGAATGCATGTGCTCTTCTAATTCTCTAAGAGCATAAGAACAAATAGAAATACAAAACAGAAAATTCTTATTATTAATTAATTTAGGGAAGAAGTAGCACCTCACATACACGGTAGGCATAAACTTGACTTTGATGAAATCAGTGCTGTTTTATGGTTTATTGTTATACATCCTAGTGGATAGTGAGACTTTGCTAGTTCCTGGAATTCCACAGGAGCGTCCATAGCACAATTTTCATCTGTGCTATACTGAGAAAGAGATGTACTGGCTGGTGCAATTGTTCTGCCTTTGAGTGGTGTGGATGAAATAGTAGCTGTAAAAATTGTGTAATTAGGTGTTTGCTAACAGCACCATTAATAAGCCAATAAGGGAACATGACAGGCTCAGATTAATAACTAGAAATATAAAGAAACTACTGCATTGGACTCTTTGATGATATTAAAACGTGTATTACATTGTGTGTCTCCTGGACTCAAAGTACAAATAGAGTTGAAGGCCAGATATAGATCTTACATTTCATCCAGCTAAAAATTACCAATTCAAAGACCAGGGTTGTAAAACATAATAGTTTAGCAGGGTATTTAGCTCAGTGGTGCTGTACCTGCCACACAAGCACAAGGTCCTGAGTTTGATCCCTGGTACTAGAAAACACACACACAACAATTTATAATTCTAACAATATGGGCAGCAACCTCTTATGCAATGGACATGATACATACAAGAACTTGAGACGAGTCAGAGAGTCAAAGCTGCATGAACAGTTGACTCAGATTCCTTTGTCTCCCTTTCAGCTAAGCATCATGATCCTTAAAAGGTTCCTATCAACAGCTGAAAGAGACAAACAGGCCAGGATTCTCTGGAGGATGGGTAGACATGGTTGTGAGTTGAAAACTGACTATCTGCATTCCAACACTACTTTAGGGTAGGGCTGAATGACGGTGATGAAGGACAATCTCCTGTGCGCATAACTCCTGGTCATCTACTCCATTTGGAAAGAAATAGAATACAAGGTAGGGATAGAATCAAATTTCTGGAGAGTGGTAAATGGCTCAACATAGTACATAGAAGACTGAAAAGAACAAAATTGAGGATCTGACGAAGACGTATGTTAATAGATATAATGCTTTGGATTTAATGTGTGAGAATCTTTTAATAGTGTGTTAATAGCCATAAGACAGTATTCAGGATACAGAGCATAAAAAACAGAGAACATAATTTGGCTCAAAGACATCAGCCACTACTACTTGCATATTGGGCATATTGAGAGAGTATGTGAAGTGTCAGAAATTGAGATGAAGCTTAGCTCCAATATCAAGGGCTCCTGATTACCCTGTCTCACCCAAGTATTGCCCTTAACAAGTGCCCAATTTGCCATCACTAATGAGTAATACCAAGCCTCCATACCTTGCAGGAACCAAAAACAACTAGATGGAAAAATGATTACTACTTTTCTTTAAAAAATAATACTTTACCCTAACTGAAACTAGCACATATTTCATACTATTAAGAGTTTGTCCTTTCTAAACACAGTGACTAACCCAACACTATTATCTTGAAAGTTTACAATGTGTAGGAACAACTGGCATAGAATGTGACCGCACCCAAACTAAGGCTGTGGGCATGTGACCAAAGGATCCATAGATTGAATGGCACACTGCATCATCCAGAAGCTTCCTGTCAATAAATATTGTAGATAGATTTATAAAGTCATAGCTAAGGTACCACGTCGAAAATAAAATCCTGAGAGTGGATTTCCATTCTTTAGAATGTAAAATGTGCAAAGAATCATTGTATGACATTGTTTACCTTATAGGTAGACACATGAGACCTCTGTACAGAATCAAAGAATTAGTGGTGGGTGTACTTTTGCAAATAAGAACTTCCTATCATCTACTTGTGGGTGTAAGTTTTTGTACACTGCACTTACGACTTTAAGGATATAAAAGCTCTAGGTCTCAAGACAAGGATTATTTTGCCTAGAGTTAAAGTGTAGCAGTAAACATAAAACTTTAGCTTCAACTTGCCCATTTAGGGATAATTATCTAAATAAACCAGTAGGCATAGAAGGCATTATTACTAAGCTTTCAGAATTTTTAGAAATAGCAAAATTGGGTCATAAGAAGGAGGTAAAAGGGAGAGGAGAGAGCATAGTCAAATAAGTTTAGAACTCAAATAATCCACTGAGTCATTATTGATACTTTCATGACCAATTTTAGTCTCCTATCCACCAATTTTCTTCTTTTCCTCCTTTCCCTTCTCCCACTCTTCTTTCTCCCCCTCCTTTTACTTTTCTTTTCTTCCTCCTCTTCCTACACCTGCCTCTTTTTCTCTCCCTCTGTTTCCTGTCTTCTTTTCATAGTTTACAATGTCACAGAAGACATCAGTTCACACAGGTGAGGTTGTAAGGCCTGTATAAACCAAGCCATGTATACTACAAATGGATAAGCCAAAAAATAAAGGACTCTGGAATGGATGATGATGGCAAAGTTATGGCCTCAATTACCAGGTGAGTAGCAAGAGAGACAGATATTTATGCTAATGCTTTTCTTATAAAGTTTTATTAAAATTGTGACATACTAAAATTCGGTGTTAGTTCAGGCTCATTGGAGTGAATTTAATGTGATTAATAAATTGATTTTAGGTTTGAATTGTAGTGTGTACTGTTGATGTTCTACCCAGACAGTCTTCTGAGCAGTTCAGCCTTCCCTCTGTTCTGTAGTTATTCCTTTCTTTGTGAGGAAATTATTGCTCCAGCAAAAAGGAATAATCTTGCTCAGGAAATTAATTAAGTCCTCCCTGGGAGTCCAGATTTTCCCTAATGAGCCTAAATGTGGGCCACTTCTATGGTACTAGTGATGGCCCATATAGCAAGGCTCAGCCAAGGTCACATTAGCTATCTTCTTCTATTCTACTCTGTTTTTCAGAATTCTTTCTCCTAAAATCGATTAAATTAATGTCATATTCACAGGAAACAACAACTAAGTATGTGCTTTTAGGACTCGTGATGTAAACCATGTATATTTTTAAAATATGAAGTATCAGTTACCATATTTTATATCTGGTTCTTCATTCATCAAATTGTTTATTCTTCTATCTAGTATTTGCTGAAAACTTCTGTGAGCTGCACTTTAAGTAGTGAGAATAAAATATCAACTTAGTGTATCAAATAATAAGTCTTATAGAGATTACTATTTTTGGAGAAGGAAGCAACAGTACACAAATAAAATGAAAATACAAATAAAATGACTTGTGGTAGCTCTTATGAAGTAAATGAAGTAAAGTAATAGATTATGATAGGAGTGCTATTCGAGTGGTGGGGTCCTATTTTGACAGAAACCAAATGAAAGAAGACAGGCGCCACAGGTCACTTTGGGATGAGTGATCCAATTGACAGGCTGGTAATTACGGAAGTATTCAAGTGAAGATATTCTTTTCAAATATGTGAATCTGTGAGTGGTTGTAGAAGGTTGCTTGAGGAGAATGAAGAAAAGAACATTCCATGGTACAATATTCATTTACATACAGTAAGTGGATAATGGATGGCTGTTAATATCCATTAATAAATATAAAAGGACTTTTTCTATACTAGCATTGTTCTATGATTTGCCACTATGAATAAGTTTTATTTGTCATATTAAAAGTTAAGGTCTACTTTAATCTTTTTTATTTATGACAGTGGATTGGTAAAATTAAACCCACATCTGTGCACTCTGCACAAATTGGATCTTCAGACCAAGTCCGGTAATTTTAGAAGACTCCCAAAGAGAGTGGTTTTTTTCCTGATTAAAGTCTTCAAAATCAAGACAACTGAGTCCTAAATGAACTATCATTGACAAAGCAATGGAAAGAATAAGTTCTAAGAAATGAAAGGATTTCCTTGCTTTTGGAAATTTAAGATGCCTGCAAGTTCTCTATTCAGAAATATCTAGCAGAATTTTAGAAGCATGGGTGCACATATCAAGGATATATGAATTGCCTATACTTATAGTCAAAATTCACTTTAGTAGAGCTATCTTTCATTAGAAAAGTTAATTTATCTGTAAATTAGTGGAAACTACTTCAGAATACCAAGTGTTTAAGTTATAGAATTGAACAAAATACCTTACTGGAAATGTTGTCTTCAGAACAGGCTAATTACAAGGATACACTTGAACTTTCTATAATTTTTCATGTGTTCAAATAAATATTTGAAAAGCTTGCTTGCATTTAAGCACCCTTAAGTAAGGCAACTAAAAGCAAAGAAAATGAAAAGGAGGATGTCTGGAAGTATTTTTAAGCAGTGTGATGCATGTATCCAGGCAACCACTGGACAATAAACAATGTCTCTGAGTAGATACTCATTATTGAAGCCCAATGTACACAGCAAAAAACTTGAAATTGAATATGTTGTACATGTGTACATCACATTAAATAGTTATATAGATTTTTTTCATCAGCTTTTCTTCATCCTGATAAAATACCAGACACCAAAAAATTAAAGGAGTAATTTATTTTGGTTCATGGTCTCAGAATTTTCAGTGCATGATCTGATGGCTCAAAGTGGAAGCATCATAGTGAAAAAGAAAATGGGCTTGACTCTAGACACGAGAAAAATGCAGAGAAAATGTTTTCCAAAGTATATTATGCATGGCTTAATGGCCAAATCAAAATAAAGTCCTGAAACTTCATGGGTCTGGGATTTACCATTTACATCTCTATCGATATTCTGGTCTTCAGAACTCTAACCGCAATTGCCTATTACGCTCTTGCTTACAGAATTCTAACAATTCTCCAGCCCACACCTACAAACATTAAAAAGTCCTCCTAAAGCTATTTCTAAAAGTTTCTGGACCATAGGATCAGGTATAGTCTCAGAAATGACTTAATCACTGGTACCAATTTTTTGTATTGGTCAGGTTTCTCTTCACTTAAATGAAGTACTTAATACACCTAAATTTAAAAAAGGAGTTTATTTGGGTCATGGTATTAGAGATTTTAGTCAATGATCAACTGGCTTCAAGGCAAAAACATCGTGGCAGAATGGCATGGTGGAATAAAGCTGCTCACCTCATGTGGCTGAGAAGCAGGGGAGAGGGGAACAGTATCAGTAAGATACATACCCTGGAAAGGCATGCCCCTAGTATTCCACCTCCTCCAACTGGGCCCCCTCCTCCTAAAAGCACATTCAGCTGTGAACATCAGTTGACCAATCCACAGGTGAATATAGCGCTCCCATGATCCAATCACCTCTTCAGAATCTCATACACCAGTGAAATTGCCAATTAAGATTCACTGACTCAGTAATATCATTCAAGATGTAATCATTGAACATCTACCATGAAATATCTTGCCCTCGGAGACTTTCAGTCTGAAATGGCATGTAAAGAAACGTGCTATTTAAGAAGATATTTCAGGAGAAAGAAAGAGGATTGCTAAATTGGGGTAAACGTGTGTGGTTCTATTGAAAAATAAGGTGGTTATTAATGAACTATTTTGTGAGCTTTTTCCTAAAATCACAAGCACTAGGAACTGATATGGATTATCTGTAAAAGTATACTTGATACCATTTTACATTTTATCTTACTTCAATTTTGAGGTCTTTGGTCATTTCTGCAAGAAAGCACCATTAAAAATAATGATCAAACACTTAGCTATGCTTTTCAAAATGCCTCAATTTTTTGTTTTTTAAAAATTTCTTCTTTGAATATATTCATCTTTATGTAGATTTCTTACCTCAGAATAATTTATAAGCACATGTCCCTTTCTTGCTAGAAATTATCTTAACAAATAACTTGCCTAACCTATGATTTTAATAGCTTTTATTATTGTTCCTGTTAGTACCAATCTTGAAAGTGTGTTATTTAATTTTTAAAAGACTAATTTTTAAATGTTCTTTTGTATTAGTATATGTCAAATTTAGTATTATATGAGAAATATATGAGGGATGAATTCATATGAAAATACTAGGTGCAAACTTCAAGGTCAAAAATCAAGTGTTGGTAAGAACAGAGTTTTTAAAAACTGTCTTAGTTTTACAGTTGAATTGGTAGATGTTCCAGACTTGCAAAGGCTGTGAAGGGGCAAAAAAAAGGTTATTGCTTTTAGATTTTATAGATACTGAGGATCATATTATTGTTACTGCATTTTTAGTTATAGTTTATAGAAAAATATAATGGTAACTTTAGTCACCTTTATTTCTGTGTAATAAGAAACTATTATGTATTTATATATAGGCATATATAAATATGTGTATGCATATATGTTATACTTTTGTAAGTAGTTTTGAATTATATGAATTATTCATTTAAAACTAAATAATGGAGAATTAAATCTTATGTACAAGAATATGAAGCCACATCCAGAAATGGCTGATGGGAGAATATAAAAATAGTATTTCAAGCTGAGCATAGCATAACATTTGAATATCAAACAAATAAATTGACATTGCTATACAAATTACTGTCAATTTAAAATGCTTTACTGAGTATAGATGACACTGTCACCTGGGTAAAAAACTTGTAAGTTGTACATAAAGGCTTCACATTAGAGTTTAGACTCTGTAGGTTTGAATAACCCTGGGTGTACAAAAGAAAATAATTTAATTATTTTAACTAACATATTACTACAGAATATATGCTTACATGCATGTGCCACTGTGTGCATCTGTGCATAACAAAGTTATGTTATAATTCCTGTATTTATAGAAAAATTATTTTTATAGCTAGGAAAAACTATATGAAACATGTTCAGCCTGTATACATTTCTTCTTGTAATAGCCAGTAACTATTTAGCCAGTAACTACTATGTGAAACCTAGTAACTTGTCCTTTTGTTATTAAATTCGTGTGTCTCTGTGACCTTTTAAGAAACAAAAAAACACATCGGGGTTAATAATTTAAATGTTCTTTTTCTTTTAGAAATAATTTTTGAATGTATGTTATAACTTTTCTCGTAATAGTAAAGGGTATATTTTCATGTATAGAAACATAATTTACACATATACTTATATTCTAAACTCATGTTATAAAACTTGAAGATTCAAAATTTTATTGACAGAATGTCAGTCCCCTTATAAGAAACTAATGGAGAGCTGGGGATTTACCTCAGTGGACAGGGCCTGCCTCGCAAGCGCAAGGTCCTGAGTTCAATCCCCAGTACCAAAAGGAAAAAAAAAAAAAGAAACTAATGGAAGCAGAATTTAAGAATGAAAGATACAGAGAGAAGACAAGAAATAATAATAATAATAATAATAATAATAAATTGTTTAGGAGAGTAGAAATAACACTTTATTGGTAATAAAGTTGCAATTACATATTAATGATTCTACTTTGGTAAGGAGAAATAAATTTGATAAAATTCTTTTCATGTTTTACAAGTGAAAGTAAACAATAAAAACTACACTCCATGTGATATCCAAAAAATAATTATTTCTTCAGAATACTGCATGAAGCACCTCATATTATAGATTTATTTCATAGTAAAATCATGATAAATTGAAGTTTTTTTAATGTTTAGATGTAGCATTTATTATCACCTGAAATCTCAAAATAGATGAAGTCCCCCATGGTATAAAACTGTTAGGTGTTCTAACTATGGGATAATTCTGTGTCTTAATTCAGGTTTAACAACCACCAAAGGTTTTCTATTTGAAAAAGTAATAATAGTTGAGGAAATTTTCAAGCAATTAGTTTTTCAGAAATTAGAATTTGTTTACATATTAACAATAAAAATTATTCTGTGATTCCTATTTAAGAAAGTAAATATCAAAGAGATAAATGCCTTTAAGTCACAAAATCAGCATTTCATGTCAAACATGAACCGCGACTCATCTCAAAAAACCCTACTAAATTACGTTATGGAAAACAGTTATATTTGTTGTATTTGCACAATCAAAATGTAATAGAATTATATTTTAATTGGTTAATTTGTTCAGAAAATATACATTTTTAAAGGAATTATTCTTCCAAAAGGCCAGACTGTTTTGAAATTTCATTACAAATAATAGCCCCGAAGTCTAAATTTCCATTCTTTTTTTTAAGAGGTTAAGTATACTGTATTTAAAATGTATTTAAATACTAGTGTGATTTAAAATGAATTATAATAGTCTTTTGAAAATACACTTTGCCATATTTGGCACATTGCTTCTGGTTTAATCCTTGGCCTTAAATGTTGTCCTTGATTCAGTGTTACAAAGTTGAGAGGATACAGACAGTGATTAATATAATCTGGATTCTAATTCCTCCTGGATAGTACTATTTCTGATTCATTGTATTAACTCTCCTCAGAAATATGCACGTGATTATTTTCTTCCACAAATGAAGTGAAGGTCATTGAAAGCCTGATGATATATGAATTTCGTTTCTGAAATATTATGTACTTTGATAGCATAAAATATGTTGTACATAGAATACATACAATAGAGATTATCCATAACCAGAAACCAAAATTTAAATTTTATATAAAAAATAACTAGTCACAGTACAGTAGTCATAATTTATTAGAAACATGTCATAGTAAATTATGACATCAAGGGGAGTTTTGAGCATTATATTTCACCCTAAGCACTTATTCCTTGATATTATATTTCAGAAAATTTATAGAGGCCAAATATCACCTTTATAATATAAACACTAAAAGGCAGATAGGTCACATATGGTAAACATTGTTCAATATGCATAGCTTTAGAATCACTATGTAAAATGTAGTTCAGCTACCAAGATGTTGACTCTGAGATAAAAGAAAATATTGATTGTATATTAAATTTCTTTGAGAAAAAAATCTTCATGAAAATTTGCTTTTATTTCTCAATTAAAGGTCTATAATTAAGAGTAAGTAATCTAATACAGTTAAAAGAATTAGGGTTCTTCTTACCAGAAATCAAAATCCATATCACATAGTTGCTATTCCCTCTACTTGACAATCTTGTTTATAGAGGTATCCTTGCATTTTTGATCCCCAAAATTTTGATAGCGCAAAAATGTATTAAGATCTGTTCTTAGTGACAAATATCAGCATTCAAATATTCTTACCTTCTCTTTATAAGTCAGATAATACAGGCAAATTATCAGAGAAATGTCTTTAAACAGTAACCCAAAATGTAATTTAGTACATGCTTTTACACACGTGCTTTAAAGAAAAGTTTTAGTAATTATTATTAGTCATCTTTGTCATAGATATCAATGCTATAATATGTATAATGTAATATGCTTAAATTATGCAAATATGTCTGCTCAATATAATTCACACAACAGAAATTACTGGTACATTTGTATATATTGATTATATCTTCCATTATAAATGGAAGATATATTTAGTTATTGTTCATTGATATTCGAGGATTGTTGTTAGTAATGTTATCAATTTAAAATAATTTGCAAGTAATTTGCATTTTGGAAGACTTAGAGAATCATTTATTAATTTGATCATTTTTTTACAACTATTTACCCCTTTGCATTTCTTCTCTATCAGTGACATATAGCTGTAATAAATGATCTGTATTATCAAGGAAAATCTTACACATATACAGATCAGAGCATTATTTTAACTACTGGGCTAGATTTTTCATAAGAATTTAAACACAGAATTTATCATAGTTTTGTTTCAATGAACATAAATTTAAAATACATTACTGAAAGAAAAGTTAGTTTTTTGCTTCAAAGTGTGATAGCTTGTCTGAAACACCTCAGTAAAAATATGACAGAGCATGCCTGGGAACACAGTTTTTGAAATTTGGATTGTGTCAGAAAATGCAGAATACACAGTCAACAAAGTAAGGATGACAAAGACATTAAAGTGAGTCTAACATAAAGCAGAGACATGTTCATAAAAAACATACACAATTCACTGCGTGTTTTATCTCAGTGTTAGATCTTTAAACATTTCCATCATAGTGATTAACTTCAACAATTGATTTATTAATAACTTTTGCTAATTTTCAGGCTCAAGACTTTTATATCTCTTCTCAAATGTCAAAACACAATAAGGAGGAATTTTGTCATATATAAATTCAAGGTATATTTTATCTGGTAACAGTTTCATTCAGTATTCATGAGCTTATAATACTTGTTTTTATGTCTTACTCAAAATTTTAACAAGCCTCAAAATTCATGTTACTTAACAAATATTAGAAGTGGCATGATGGGGAACAGATTTATTTCCAAAACTGAGGTTGATGACCACCTGAAATATTATCTTTGCCCTTTGAAGGAATTGAAAGGATTTTCATTGTATAAGCAAAGAAAACTGACCTATAATTAAACCTGCATGTAACACATAAAAATATAAGCATGAGTAGATTAAATGAATCTATAGAACAGCACCCAGCAGTATATCAGTGTTTTAAGCAATATTTATTACAGCCAAACACTTTAATAATATAGTTTTAAAATCTATTTTATCAGCTTTATTGTACTGTTCATTTTTAATGGGAAATTTTGTATTATTTTTCTTTCTGAAAAAAGTTTGAGCAATAAGTACATTCCCTTTTATGTATATAATCTGTTATATTATACATACTTTCTATTTAAGCATCTATAAAATATGATTTGCTTGAAATGTTAGTAAATGATATACAAATGCAAAAAGTCTTAAAAAAAACAAAAGAAGATATTTCAATGCAATAAAAGTATTTTCTATGTCCATATAGTTGTCATATAAAGAGTGAAAAGTCTGCCCAAAAAATTGTATACACTCTTCAGCAGTTCCCCATACTAATAAATGTCTGGAAGCTAATAGCCACCAGTCTGAGCACCTCTTGTAATTGTAGAGGACAAAGAAAATCACATTAATCTCACTGAGTCTCAATTAATTTAGTATTAAAATATTTATACAAGTTTTTTCTTTTCCTGATGTATATATTTTTTGAGGGTCTCTAAGGTTAGATATTGTACTAGTTTAGCAAATTTTAAGTTTATCATGATCATAGATTTGTCAAATTATTTTTTTACATATTAAAATATAAATTATTATTATTTTATAAATTTTTACTTCCACTTTTTCTTTAGGAAATCTTTGAAATCATTTTTCAGCATATTTGGTATTCCTTTTATTAGGTCACAGAATACTTGTGGCAAAACCAACACAATAATCAGCAGGGAGAAAATTTAAAGGGACAGTTTTATTGTCCTAGGCAATGTTATACCTGGGTCTGGAATGCAGAAGTTGGCCCCCAACCAGCGGTGCTTATACACACTGTATACTGGGCTCTTGTTCTCGGAGACATGGGAAAGGTAATTTGAGGGAAAGGTACAAAGTGGGGTCACCTGATAGACTGAGCTAATTCTGTTTCCCTAACCTTCCGGTTTTTTCTGAAATGGCGTCACCCATTCAAGGTTGAGTTGAACTTCACTTTTCTAATTTAGGTTTTCATCTCAGAAATGACGTGGCCTATCTCCTGGATGCGAGGTGCTGAGTTCTCTCATTACGCCCTTTTACAGGTATTAGGAAGAGCTCAGAATAACAGTATGTAAGGATATATCTTAAACGAATGGAAACCTTTTTAAAATAAGGGCCTTAACCTTATGCTAAACTAATCAAACATGATATTAAAGTTGAAGTTATTGTAAGTCCTGAACAATAGAATTGAGCTTAAAGTTTATTTGTTTTATATTTCTTTATACATTATGTTTATTTTCAGTTACCTATTAAAAATCAATTAGAGAAGATAGAAAAATCTTGAGATCAACAAAATAGTTTCCCAGTCGCAGGCAAATAGAGTTTATTTTAATAACACTAATTCAACGAAAATAGAGTAGACATTGTCGATTTATAAGAAGACCTGAAAAGTTAATATGGTTTCCCAAACCTGATAAAATTTTTATGACTGTAATAGGCCCATTAAATACTGCATTACTTTTGTTTTTGGTACCGGGGATCGAACTAAGGTCCTCACGCTTGCCAGGCAGGTGCTCTGGCGCTGAGCTACATCTCTGGCCGCTGCTCTACTAATCTACTAAGTATTATTTGAAAGGTAAGAGTAAAAGGAGCCTGTTTTAAATTTATGTATATAATCTTGTATCTTTCTGCCTTTCAAAATGAATATATTACTTAAGCACAGTGGAGGGGCAAAAAAATAATATTTAACAAAAAGAATTAGAGAAAATAAGAGATAAAAAAAACTAAAAATGATTTTAAATATATGGGACAATATTCAAGTCTTTATCTCATTTTATTGTCATTATTAATTCACAGAGATGTAGGATAACACAAAGAACTGTGAAATAAAATGTTCATTAGGGCCAGGCTCAAAAGAAGGCTACAACAGACAATAATAAACAGTGAATGAGATGAGTGTTGATAAATGTGTAAGAGAGATTTTTATTCACTTTTCTGTAAAGCAACAAAAGTGCCTTGAAGATGAACACACATAATTTAAGAATTCATTTGAAAATACCTGGGACAACATCTAACTAATCAAACACACAAAAATTTTGAAACCATATTTAGCATAGTTCTTTAGAAGGCAAAATCTATTCATGGATAACCACTTGTTAGCACAGGGAAAATAGATCTGCCAGTTTTCTTAGATCCTTCTTTTAACTGATCTCAAATCTTTCACATAGAGGAGATATCCTGATTTAAATAAGGCTGAGCTACTTTATGTGTGTGTGTGTGTGTGTGTGTGTGTATGTGTGTGTGAGCAGAATGCTCCAGTCAATATTAAATGTTTAATAATTATTTATATAAAACATTTCCATGAGACTATATTGCATTTTTACATATTCCAAGCTAAATAAAAATGTAAAATAATAATTTGGAAACATTTCATCTTTCCATTCATTTCTCCTGTGTAATGATTTTATATTGTTGTTTATCATTTGTTTTAGATTGAAATTAGAAAAGCAAAATGATAAAATAGACCTGAAAAACAAAGGTTACATGGCACCTTCTGATGTATGTACAGTGCTTTCACAGAGCTGTGAGAAAAGCAGCCTTTAGTGTTGCTACAAATGTCTTTTTGAAAGGTGGCTGACACTGTCAGGTGTAGTAGTTGAGAAATCTATGTAATCTTGTCTGATGTAGAATCCAAGGGCAAAGTACTGACTTCCTTGCCCGGAGCAGGCCTGTTATGTGAATAGGAGACTTCTATTTCTAGATATACCCCTTAGGGAGTTACTGAAAGAATACTCAAAGATATAAAGAAAAAATCTAGCTAAATGAAAACATTATGAAACTGATAGGTTATTTGTGTCATTCTAAATATGGGAATTAAAATCCACTAAGGAAAATGCCTAAGATGTCATTTAAAAATTTAGATCAAATTGAAGAATGAAAAATTATTGTAGAAGTGTAAAATGTAAGTCAAAAATAAGGTCACAGGAGACTGACATCGGAAGGCCTTATAAGCTTTATAAAATCTCCAGAGGAAAATAGATGCTGAGAATTTGTCATTGATAATCTAAGCATATTGGAATCAAAATATAATAAAGTAAAATAAACAAGAAATAAATTAATGGTATCTTGAATCACATGAATCAGACCAATTACGATAAATAAAGTTTCACAAAATTTATTTTAAAAGCTACAGAATTTGGAAACTTTGAAATAAACATATGCAACTTTTCTCTATTAAATCTACAAATTATAAAAAGAACATTTCTAGACTCTTTAAAAGAGGGTTTATATGTATTTGTATAATAACTCTGGCTGCTTTTGAAATCATTTTTTCTTTAGTACTCCACATTTTCTTCTGTATGAGAAAATATCCAGGTATCTGTTAAACTGTTAAAAATGTAATAAATTGAGAGTATAAAAAAAGCAAAGGTTAATGGTCAATGTAGAAACCACGAAAAAGTGGCATGGTTAAGAAAAGTTTATTATATATTTCTGAATCTGCTCAATGACTAGTACAACAAATGTGAAATCTACAATGTCAACTAGCGATGGAGGCTGGGAATATTATAGATCCATTACTGTAATTAAGGAATGAACAAAATAGCCACATTTCAGGACATAACAAAGTACACCATCTGGGCTTGCCAACTATAAATATTAAATATGGAAAAAAAAGAACAAACGAAGCTAATATAAGCATCGTCATTTTGCAAATTCATAAAAATCAAATGAAATCAAAGAATCATTATAGCCTCTAAATGCTTCTAAGGGTAATTTGTTGATAAAAAGGAGTTGGCATCTCTTCATAATTTACAAAGGAAGATGGAAGACAGATGTCAGAAGCAGATGTACTTTTCCCAGAAAGGGTAAGAAGGAATGCTGAAGCAAATCAGGATCATTTACAAAATAGAGATCAAATTAACTGGAAAAAAAAAAAAGTCTGAAAAAGCACCAGTTTCTCAGAAAAGGCTTAATCATTCTCTCATATTGATACAAGTCTCTGGGTCATATCTCCTCATGTCTTTTGATGTAGCATAAATTGATTAGACAAGTTTTGACATGTTCTTATATACATAGCACTGTGTCAGAGCAGGAAAACATACTGAAATTTTTAAAAAAACTAAATCTGGTGACTTCAAAACAACAGACTCTACAATATGTACAGGTGTCCACACAAGACAGTGTGTTGATAAATTCTCCCCAAGACAGTGGAAAATAAGTGACTCTTTCACCCAAAAATGAGCCATCAATTCCGACTATATTCTCCAACCATTCATCTACAAATATTGGGAATGGTATTTTAATTGTAGCTTCATGCAGAATGGAGTTGAGGGTTTCATGAAGGTCAGAGACATACGATAAAAGGAAAATTAATCTCAAGTAAGAACCCTTTATCAGATTTGAACAAACATTAAATCAGAGGCATTAATTATATAAATGCATGAATTAAAATTCTACTTGCCTAATTATATTCTGAGTACATCAAAGTAAGAATAAGATGAGAGGGCTGGGGATTTAGCTCAGTAATTTTGCCACCTGCTGCGCAAGCGCAAGGACCCAAGTTTGATCCCCGGAACCAAAGAAAGAACAAAAAGATGAGAACAAATATTATTTCTGACTATCCCAAATATGTGTGTGCTCAATAAACATGCATACCTTGTGTATATGTATATATAGATTCATTTTATACAGTTTCATATGTGCATATGCATATACACTTACATATGTAATGTATGTTGCATGTGCATGTATGTAAGGTAAGTTTAACTAAAAACTTGTTAAGCTTATTTTAAGCAGTAGAATTTATTATACACCCATGTACATAATGACTACTTTTAGCTGTTAATGCATTTTAGACTCCATAGTGAAATCTCACAATTTAATTCTATGAAGTAATAATCTGTATATTTGCAAAATTATTCTGCTCTTGTACATTAGGCTTTTATCACTTACAAGTGAATTAAAAAACTAAAACTGAAAGATTATAACAACTAGCAATACTGATTTCAAATGCTGTCTACCTGATGATTTTTCTCTTTTAGGATCAGCTGTTCAAATCCAATCTATTCTACTTAGTTCTTCCTAGAAAGATAAGTTCAAACAGATTCTATACTCCTTTAAACTTGGAAAACATTTATTGTCAATTTGCTCCACTTTAAAAGAATGTTGTGAAAATCCAAGGGGCTTAAAATAAAATGTTGTGTTAATTAACCCAGTTGAATTAATGTAGTAATTCTGTTATTAATTTACTGTCCATTTTTTAAAGAAAGAGGTTCATTTCAAACATACTTTAAACTATACTTAATAGAAGCACAAGGCTAGGATTTTGTGAACTTTCAGTAGGATGACTAGATGCAAAATTTCATAAATATATATTGCTGATCCTAAAAAGAACCAGATGAAAGCATAAAAACAAAGAGGAATACATGTCAATATGTGAAATTAATGACAAATAGTCAAGGTTGTCGTAAGCAAATGAAATAGCTCACAGAATGCATCCTTTCTATTACTGGCACTCTTTATGTATGCTCAGATTTTTACTTACAAATAAGCATGGATGCACATATGCAGACATCTAAAGCACATGAACATACACATAAGTGACAATTCACCACAACCTCTAATGACCTTTTCCTTACATTAAAATTGGCCACGAGTGTTGTTATTGGCTCAGGATTAATATAACTAAGAAATATAGTTTTGTTTAAACTATAAAGTCACATTAACCACTATCTTAAAATAATTTTATGTCCTCAGCAAAAAAATCTGATTAAAAAATAAGATAGTGAAATGCACAAGAGGGTGATGTTCAGAAGTTATAAATCTATATGTGTTTTATGTATTTGTGGGAATGATTGATTGTAGAAAAATACCAGTTTTCTGATATTTGAGAATGTCTCAAATGAGACATGAGAATGTTTCTTTGCCTGCTAGATGAAGCTGTAATTATGTCTCTTAAGAGAAATAGTCTATATAGCTAAAGTAGGGTTAACTTGAGCAAGCGCCTTCCAGCAATGTTTTAAAGAAATGGAATGGAGAATCAATGTCACTTTTTAAACAAAGTCATTTCTCCAGACACTTAAATATGTTAAGTGTCACTGGGCTCTACATCAGTAACCTGGGAGTCTAAAAGACCAATAACAATTTGAGAAACACATTGGGCATCTTTCTTTTCTATTTAGAATCAAAGAGGTTTATTTGAGAAACACAAAGTTCTTATAAACTTGCTACTGTGGATAGATAAGCAATGGTAAGTTTATTCTAAGCTTGTATTGGTCACCCCAAAAATATTGGTCCTGGATAAATATCTGACCTGATGACACAGATATTTTTCATTTATTTTATTTATTTATTTTTCATTTTAAAACATCAAACCTGTCTCCACTAACTCACAGGGATGCACTCAGGGGCCCTGATATTTCCATCTGCCTCTATCAGTCTCATCAATATTCCTCCAAAGACTTTCTTATTTCTCCCAGAAGGATATCTAGAAAACAGAAGGTTGCTATTTCCTTTTCCACACAAGGCCATAAAGGAGAAAGGTGCCTATTATTTTAATGAGAATTTGGGAGGGGAAGAATGGTGGTGATAAATGTTGGGTATCACAATTCCAATTCCTTTAGAAAGACTTATGGTCCATATTTATCATTATCAGTTTTAGGCTTCAGGTGTACAAGGGGAATAAATGTGCTTGCTGTTGGAAACAGGAAATCAAACTTCACAAAAAGCTGATTTATGGGACTGGTGGCTACGGAAATTGCAAAGAGAACATAGATCCACACATGTAACATTGGAGAGATAAGAGTTGGTGAAGAAGTTAGTTTTGTGATATATACAACATGATAGTTTGATGTAGTTACATGTACTGAGATGGTTAGTACAGTTGATCAAGTTAATATGTGTGTTATTTTTCCTGAATTATAAATTCAATTTGGAGAGAGCTCCTTTCATTCTTCCCACAAAACATCTTGTGTCTCTAGAAAGTGAGGTGAAAGTAGTCTCAAGTTTTGTACTGTGTGTGTCCTTATTTTAATTATGATCTCTTTTCTCTTGTTGAGTTCTAACCCTGTGGGAACATGATATCTGAATCACTAACACTCAGCTGATATGTAGTTAAGTTGATCTTTACCTAAACCAGAAGCCCTAATTGTTCTTAATGCTTTAATAATGTAGTTTAGAAGCGACTCTTGAATGACAAAATGGTTGCTCATAGAAATAATTATTTGATAAGATTTAGCTGATACAAATACAGTGCAATGGCAGCAATGACAAAATCGTTGACAAGCTGTTTTTTAAAATGTGAATTATTATGTTCAGTTGGATGTCCATTGACAGGTAATGGGGAAAAAATAAGAACCAAGATACATCATGTACAGGTACAAGCACCCGATGATAAATGTAAACGTATTGTATACCTAAAATGTACCAATAAAAGAATTTAAGGGAAAAAAGTTGACTCTAAATTCAGAAGCTTATTACAACAAATTACTTCAAGAACTCAAAAAGTCATTTCATTTCTAAGTATTCTTGAAAATATACTTTACACAAAAATATACTTTACACAACTTCTAATGTATTTATTGATGGAAATTTTCTATTTCCTATTTTCTAAATGTTCAAGAGATTTAGTATTTGTTTATTTTAATGGTGAGAGAAAATTTAAAGTAAATTTGTACTTTATTCATAACAAAAACAACTACCTGGAAAATAGTAAACCTTCAACAAATAAAATGTTATTAAAATCAAATTTTTATTTCTAAGATTATTTTTGTTCACCTTGTCATATTACATAATCTTGATATCAACTGCATGATCACATTAATCAAAAAATATAAGCATCTTCAAATAATATGCATAGGAATACAATGACTTTTACAATTTCTTTTGTGATGATTGAAGAGCAGATTTTATGTTGTTGGGCAGAGGTAAGACTCAGACTAAGAAACACAAACAGACACAGCACTATAAATATAAATTCAAAATGTACTAAGATTTAGAGTGTATCTTCTGAATGCAATCACTATCAAACACAATTTTCTAATCACTGTGGAAATCAGTATGGAGATACTTCAAAGAACTAGGATTGGAAGTCCCATTTGACCCAGCTATTCCCCTGCTGGAGATCTTCCCCAAAGAATTAAAAGAATCAGACCACAGTGATATATGTGCACCCATGTTCATAGCAGCACAATTTGTAATAGCTAAAACTTGGAAACAGCCCAAGTGCCCATCAACTGGAGACTTGATCAAGAAAATGTGTTTTTTTAAAAAATAAAATGGAGTACTACTCAGCCATCAAAAATGAGAAATTAGAGACATTTATTGCTAAATTGTTGCACATTGAGGTGATACTCTTAAGTGAAATAAATAGGACACAAATGTGTAAATACCGAATAGTTTCTCTAGTGTGAAAACCTGAAAGTGTAAATGAGGACTAAAAGGTATAATGTGAAATAAGAAGCAAAGGGGCAAAGGGGAAGGGGAAGTGGGAGGGGTAGGGGAAAGGAAAGAAGGGAATAGAATTAATATGAGGAAATGGAAAAATAGAAACAAAGTCTTTGAAAATAGGGAGGGATGGAGGGATTGAAGGGAGGGCAGAGGAAGGGGAAAAAATAAGAACCAAGAGAGATTATGTAAAGGTGCAAATTTCCAATGATAAATGTCATTATATTGGATACCTAAAATGTACCAATAAGAGGATATACAAAAATAAAAAAATAAAAAACAAACACAATTTTCTCTGAAAATTTTCTGTGAAATACTCAGTACTCCTAGACTTATTTTTCTTTTCATTTATATGAGTGAAATTTGACTTTAATTTTTAACTTGGTAATGTGTTACTTCTCTTGCAGAGTTTCCAAAAGTCAAGAAAATATAAAGTATGTAAGCATATAGTGATTTTGTAAACTTCAACTTAATTTTTTCAAATATAGTTATTTACTGTCTACTTAGAGGGAGAACCTAAAGAGTGAATTTACTTGTGCTATTAAATAAGCCTAATGACTTTAGCTGACAAAGGTAAGCTACGATATAAAATTAAGCATAGAGTGAGATTATTTCGATGAATTTAAAAGTTGTTTTAAATGCTTTTGTTTAAAGTACAATCACTGTGATAATCTACAAAGACTAAAAAACTTTAGAACTGGTTGTCTCAAAAATCTTAAATTATGAATATTCCTGTAATATAGAAAAATATAATGAAAATAATATTGTCTAATATAAAGATTAAGTTATATATTTAAGAAACTTTGCAATATTATGCATACACCTTATTGAAAATCAGATAAAAAAGAAAGACAATTCAATCCCTACTTATATCTGTTTTTCTCTCAAAAATCATTGTCTATTCTTGAACATTGAGTCATATCTGGAAATTTCACAAATGTCTGGTGTTAATTTATCTATAAAACTGAGATTACTATTGGATTCCACCACCTGAATATCAATATCTTAAAAATAGGTATATTTTCTTGTATTTATAGTTTGCTTTTATTTTTTTCAAGAAAATGTAATACTTGTTTTGAAAAGTTTTGTGTAAAGTTTCTTGATTTATCTACATGAATTTTTGGCTTGTTTGATTTGGATTTGACTGGAGTTGTTTTTATTTTTTGTATCATTTTTGTATTTTGTTTTTATTCTTTTTCTTCCCTGAATTAGTTATTTATTATTCCCTTTTTTAAAGGTATTTTTACAATTTTTTTTTAGCAGAAACCTTCGAATTTTTAATATGCTTTCTTGCCTTCCACAGTTTAATGTAATCAATGTCTCCATGTCCCTTTCAGAAGCTACAGAAATCTTGAAATGATTCAGTATAATGTTCTTCCTCCCTCCTATGCTGTCTGGAATTTGAAGTTCATTATATTTTCAATTTTAAATAAGATCCTCTATATTTATCCAGTCAAACAATACCTATATTCACTAAAAAAAAAAAAAAAAAAAAAAAAAACTCTGCTTTTGTTAATCTTATAACCTCATTTCTACCCTTCTTCCTGGGTTTGTACACTGTACTAATTTTTTTTTTTGAGAAATCATGACGATGCACACTTTTTATTTGAAAATACATATCAGCCTTATTACTTTAATGATCACTTGGTCAGGGTATGACATTTTAATTAAAAGATATTTTCTTCAATTTTTGAAGAGAATTCTACTATCATTTGAATGAGTATGCTTCAAAAATAATTTATCTTCTTTATTTATTAGAAATACATTGTTTTGAATAATGTACATCTCATTTTCAAAAAAAAATTTGTGTTAGACTCAACATGGATCTTTTACTGAAAACATTTTTCTTCTAATATAAAAATGATAAATAATTATAATTTCAAATATAATAATGCTTTTATTTTTACTTTTCTACCCCTGTGGCATGGATAGTAAATCATTTCCTTCCAGTTTCTCAGCTTTATTAAGATTCTGTCTTGTTTGACCATGAGATAATTTTATAGCTCCAGCCACTATGAAACTTTTGTTTCCAGATCATTCATGCCAGTGCTAGTTTCTTAGTCTTTTTTTCATTATTTTCTTGTGAGGTTGTTTTATATTTAAAATTAAAATTATTTCAGTCCCTCTTGCATTTCTATGTATTTCTAGTGAGGATAAGACAAAATCCAGTCAAGTCCTTTAACCATATAAATATTATTTTCTGAAATGTAAATTTCTAAAATATATAAAACATTTAGATTCCTTCAAATAAAAAAATAACAGTGCCACCACTGTGGAAATCAGTATGGAGACACCTCAGACAACTAGGAGTGGAAGTCCCATTTGACCCAGCTATTCCCCTGTTGGATATCTTCTCCAAAGAATTAAAAGAGTTGCACCACAGCGATATATGTGTACCATGTTCAGAGCAGCACAATTCGTGATAGCTAAAACTTGGAAAAACCCAATTTCCATCAACTGGAGACTGGATAAAGTAAATGTGTTTTTTTTTAATATAAAATGGACAAGAAACTAGAGATATTTATAGCTAAATGGATGCACATTGAGGCGATAATCTTAAGTGAAATAAATAGGACTGAAAATACCGAATAGTTTCTCTAGTGTGAGAAACTGAAAGTGTAAATAAGGACTAAAAGGTATAATAGATAATGTGAAATAGGAAGAAAAGGTGCAAAGGGGAAGGGGAAGTGGGAGGGGTAGGGGAAAGGAAAGACGGGAATGGAATTAATATGAGAAGAAAGAAAAAATGGAAACAAAGCCTTTGTAGATAGGGAGGGGTGGAGGTATTGAAGGGAGGGCAGGGGAAGGGGGAAAAATAAGAACCAAGAGAGATTATGTAAAGGTGCATATTTCCAATGATAAATGTCATTATCTTGCATACCTTAAATGTACCAATATAATTAATAAAAAACAAAAATAAAAAATAAACATATGTACATAAATATAATCTGGGAATGCATTACTTCTGGTCATGAAGCTTATTTTTTGGTCACTTAAGTTTAAAGATTTGTTGGCTTTGCTCTCTATCCCGAGTTGGTTAAAGGTGTCTTTTTCTTCTGAAATACCCTTTAACACAACTGTTTAGGAAGGACAAGGAAACTTCTTAAAATTCTGCTTAGGTTTTCAGGAAATGTCATTCATTTGGCAGGACTCCCAATATCTAGCACAGCTTGATCCCCTGCACAGTCCCCAAAACAACTAGTCCTGACACTAGGAAGCTCTTTCAATGACAGGCATTCATTTATCTGAACTCATTCTGAACTTAGAGGAGAGAGAGAGGTTTTACTTTGAGAGGCACATTCTTTGCATCTAGTCAGCAGTTCTTTGCTAAGAGCTTCATCCAACAGAATGATTTTAAAGGGATTCATTTTCTTTATATTTTATTAGGAGTCCTGGAATATTCCGGTGAACATAATTTTAAAACAATTTTGACCCCACTCTTGTTTGGGAGTTGGCATTTAATTTTGTTTCATTGTAAAGTAGAACTTAAAGTTCACTGCTATTTAACTTCTATTAGGAAAGAAAAAAGACAAAAGTAAATGTGATATGGTATAAATTTTAATGATAGGACAACATAATCTGGAGCCTTTTAAAATTTTATTTGTGAAGATTTTTTTAAACAGGTCAAAATTATACAATTGAGAATTGTAAAAGAATGTATTCTACTTGTGTAAATTGGTCATACTATGATAATCCTAGTTTATCTCTACATTTACCCTAACCGCCAGATCATATGTTCAGAATCACTGGCTCTGGAATTAGGTACCCTAAGTTCAGTTCCTGCTACCATTTGCTTTTTGTGCAAATATGAACAAATTACTTAACTTTTCTGTGACTACTTATCTTTGGTTGAAAAGAAATATAGCACTTAACTCTTAGACTTCTTCTTAAGAATTAATTCATGAATCCATGTACAGTATTTGAAAGAGTGACCAGTGCTCAGAAACGACCAATGCTAGTTTTTCTAGACTTCAATCATTCACAAAATCTACAGTTGAAAAGAATATTACTTTCCTCAATTCATCTCTTATTTTATGGTCAAATTAAAGTTCATGGAGGGGGGTTTTATATTTGGAGTTTCATATTTTAAGATCATTGTTTTCATTGACTTAAATCTCTTTAGCTACTCCTTTTATACCATGATGAAAAATTAAATTCATAAAGAGATTATGATACTATTAAAAATAAACTTCACTTCAGCTTTCACAATAGAGGGATAATAATGCAATTTAGTAGCTTTCTAACTATCCTAATATACATAAACCCATATATACATAAATAAATACATTTTTATAGCAGTCCATGGTTTATATTACAGATGGCTTTCTCATATAACAATACAATCACATTTTTACATTGTTTTAAAGCTCATACATAATGCATTCTTAGCATATACTATCCTGCTTATATTATAATTGTCTAAATAATTTCTTCTACTTGGATACTAAAATACTATATTAATAGGGCTTTAAAGGAGAAATTTTAAGTTGTATATAAATAACTCTGTATACATATTATCTTCTTCAAATTACAAAGTAAAAGCCCATATCCCTCGTTGTTTCTTGTCAATAAATACAGACATTGAAAGAATTTTCTCTAGGTGATATTTTTGGCACAACTTGCTGAATCTTTAGTATTACAAAATATTCCAGTAAGTCTCTGATTAAAGCATTTCAGATTCATGACAGAAAATAAATTGAACATCAATATAGTTTTCAAGCAAATATTTCATTTTTAAAAGAACTTTATTCATTTGATTTAATGTTTATATTATTTCAAGGTTCAAGTTTTTGCCTAATTTTACTTGTTTCAACACAAGTAAAATTTGAATTTTTCTTAGTTCTTTTTTCTCGTAGTATTAAAAATATAAATCTAGTTTAATTTTACTAATTGATATTGTAAATAGTTCATTGATATATTTCTTTCTAGAATATTTTTACATAGATATCATGTTTTCCTAAAAATAAGACCTAGCTGGAAAATAATCAGCCTCGAAAATCAGAGATCAAAGATGCCAGCCCTAGTCAGTCTATCCTTGCCTTCCCTGCCTTATAGAGTAGCCACTGAGCAAGAGCATTTGTGGTAGCATTTGCTTTATTTATTAATCTGGTGGCCTTTTTACTATTGTGAAATGCTCCCTTCATGTTGATGACTTGTTTGGAGAGATTCATGATTCAATTATTTTCCCACATTATCATTAATCTTTTCATTTCACATATGGCACTTTAAGTTTTTAATGTAAAAGAAAATCTTTTAATTTAGCACTTTAAAATCTACTAACATTTTATTTTATAAAATTGTATTTATAAATGTGTTTCATGATGATACTTCACAGTGTTATATATTTTGTAGACATCAGATATCAATTTGATTGTAGTGTTAATTCTTTAGTATTACTATTTTATCCATGTCTGCTTTAACTTATTTATTGGTGGGAGTAAGATAGAAATGTAATTTTGTTTTCAAAGCTACAGATAAGTCATTTAATTATGTTTTAGGCAAACTAAGAGTGCAGGGAAGGAGGAGGTTGAGTAGAATTGTATTAAATGCATTCACAAACTTGAGGATAATTGACATATTTATGATTTTAACATGAACTCCTGAGGATATATGTTTAAATCTCTTTATTTGGCAGTTGCTTTCATCAGCCACTTGGACACATGTCAGCTCAGTGTGCTTGCCCCTACTCTAGCTTTTTCTCTCAACTCAGGTCCTGAGAGTCTTGTTTATACCCTTCTAATGTTACTACTGACTACACCAGTTTTGTTAAGCAGATGTTATGGAAGTGAAGGCCCAGTATTGAGAGCCTCATGAAGATTCTCATTGACTGTAGCTTTTACGAAGGAAGAATATCCAGCAAGTCTTTCTTTACAGATGCCAGTTGGCAGCCGTAATGTGGAATGCATATTTCTCTTCAGCTGTTCTTTGCTAATTAAGCTATGTAGGTATTTCTTAAAATCATGGGCTGTCACAGAATAAATATCAAATTTTATTATTGGAATCTCCTTTATATGTAGATATAGTTCCCTTGGTGTATTTGCCAGCGAGGGGGATTTTCTTGTGCTTCAGGAGGTCCATAAATTGTCCACAATTTCAAGACGTATTTTGTGCTTGATGACATATATCTGTATTCATAAAAAAATTCATATCCCAAATAAACCATAAGAAATGATTTTTTTTATTTCAGTTAGTCATTTAATTGATTGAGATTAAGAATTTGTGATAGGAATAATATTATGTACCGATTATGAGCAAGAGAGGTGGGTATTCTTACTTATTAAAAATAAATTTCAATTTTACTGAAAATGTATTAAATGAAAGTAATTATATTTCTAATCATTATGAAAAAATGCTAATTAATTCTTGCTTAAACATATAGCTAAAGAAAGACACTGATATCTGAATTATTTTGTGAAGTTAAATTACGCATTTCTAGAGCTAATGTCAGCATATTTAGAACAAATGCAATTCTATACAGCAATTTATTTTCCACAACTCAAGCTAACAAATTTTCAAAGCTTGCCAAACCTCCACTCTCCAGGCACTATCTGACTCAATATCATTTATTCCTTTATTTTATTTTTTTATTTTTTAGTACATGTTTTCAATACATCATGTTTGCTTTCATTTGAGAGTGTCTTTGCATGTATGTAACTCATCTCTGTTCTTATTACTTTCACCTCCCTCCATATTGCCCCTTCTTTCAATCTCTTATGCATTGTATATATTATGATGCTATATCTTTAGAGAATAATCTGATATATTGAAAAGAAATATATTTTGCACATGCAATATAAAAATTGGCTTCACGCTTTACCTGAACAAAAGCATGATTACTAAATGTTTAAAAATTCAACCACAGAATAATTCTGAAGTTAAATATTCATGTTAGGAGTGTAATTTCTCTTTGAAATGCCAGGCCCTGTAGTTGTGTATTTTAATTTGTTTATCTCTATATTTGTGTTTTCGTCCTATGATCTATGAAATTTTCTGATACTGATTGTTTGTGGAGGTGTTACCAGAGGTATGTATGAGAAAGATATACAGAAGTAAGTAACTTTTGAAACCACATGCCCCCAAACTCCCAGAATGGATGGTTAGAGATTAAAAGACAGCCTACAGGGCCACAAGTCCAAGTAGGATCAAAACACATGGCCTAAAGGAATGAATGCTGTGGTCCTCATTGTCCCCATACTCCAATACTTTCTTAGATTGGCCCTTCGGGCAGTCATGTAACAGACCACCTCACCCTTCCCCTATCTTCCTCCTGCCCTTCCCCTGCTCTCCTCCCCTTCTTCCTGCATGAATTCCTGCTCTGGCATCCTTCCTTTTTCCTTAATCCTTCGTTCCTTGTCCTATCAAAAAAAAGCCATGGAATCAGTTTGGAGCTGTCTTCATGAGACTCCCTCACATTGAAGGGTCTTGGTTAAGGGCAACCCCTCTGGGCCTTCTTCCAGTTCGAATTGGACATTGACTCAGTAATCTTTCACCTTTTGTGCTGTGCCATGATCATGAACTATGATGATTTTTTTATAAAACTTCTGTAACCCACTATGCTATATGTGTCATTAAAATGTGAATGGAATTAATCCACTTCAAAATGGTTACTAATTTATATCCTACACTATGTATACTCTAGAGATTGCTGTATCTCTTTCAATGTAAGAAATTAGAAAGAATTTAATGGAAGAAAATGAAGATTAGGGTGCTGAGTTGTGAAGTGAAAAAAATGTTGGGGCAGGAGATCAGTCATCTCTGTGTGTGTGTGTGTGTGTGTGTGTGTGTGTGTGCGCGCGCGCGCGCGCGCACGCGCACGCACGCATTTTCAATAACATAGAAGGAAATTACAATAAATAAAGTCTGAAACAATAAATAAAAGTGCAGGGCTGGAATTTCATAATGCTCATGAATAGCAGAAAATGAGAAGGTGGAGCATAGGTAATAAGTGGAAAGTAAAAAGATCTAGTAGTAAAATTTTAAAACTGTATAAAGGAGATATACTTTATTTCTTACAATGATTGCTATAAGAGTTTTCTAGTTAAAAATTTATTTTAATACTCTTTTGGACAATATTCTTTATTTAAGAGTTGTTTCTCTTAGCTATCCACCTTGCATACTATAAATGCTATATTTCTCAAAATCCAAAGAGATGTTTAAAAATCTACGCATGTCTGTGCCATCATCCATATGTTATTCAGTACCATCCTCCTGTTTGTAAATACCAGTGGGTTGCACTTCCAGGACAATAAACAACACCCAGTCTTCTTGACATTTCCCATTAAGCTGTCTAATCTATTCACAACCTACCATTACTCACTCTTTTCACATTACAATGAATTTTTTGTGTTCTTTTCACAGTTTAAACTCTCAAGGCAAATTTCCTGTTCAAGGTATTTGTACCTGCTTCTCCTATTGCCTGAATAATATTTCCTCCCATCTTCACATGGGTCATCTACATCTTAGCTCTAATGTAATTTTCTCAGACCTTTTCTTTAGGTTTCTGTATAAAACACAACTACCAGTACTCCAGCCCAATTATGTATTGATAATTAACCTCGTTTTATTTTCCTTTACATCATATTGCCACATAAAATGTTAAAGAATTCAAAATGTTATAGAATATCTATTTATACACTTTTTATTTTTTCTATTCCACATTCAAATGCATGTTCTGTGAGCACAGGAATGTTACTTTCTAAGGAAATGAAAATAGTTTATCAGTAAATCTTACCAATTTTCTCTTTATTTCTTTGACAAAAATTTTATATCTATGGGTCTATCATGATCAATTATATTATTATTATTTTAGTTTATGTTATTAATAGATTGCAGTAAAAGTTAAATACAATAATTCTTCATTATTTTTATTTAAAACATCTCCTAGATCTTCCTTCCAGAGTAACAGTCTGATTATTTTCATTAATTTTCTGTCTGGAAACACAAACATAATTGATTGAAAATTATTTTGTAAAACCATAATTTAAAGTCTCTGGTACTTGTCTTAAGGATATAAAGCAAGTGAAGAAAAATGTACTCAAAATAACCTGTGATGTCCCCTAAGATATGCAAAAGCCAGTAGTATTTGTTCCATGACCTCCCTATAAGAAAACAGGACTTATTACCACAGCTCCTAATTTCCACAAAGACACAGGAAGTCATCTTTTCTCATCCACTCCCACATCTTATTTTGCAGAAGATAAATTTCAGATGTATTGAACTATGTTGTCAATTTTCCTTTCTCTAGCCATTCAGTGACTGTTGGACAAAATTTACTCCAGATATCACAGGGTAAGAATACTAAAGTTGTAATTTCTTTCAGCATAAGGTGTGTATGATGTATGAGGTTCATGCACAGAGAGTTAAGCTAAGAACAGAAGCAACTGCTCCTGTTCAGGGCTTTAGTGCTAAATGAGATGTGTGATGCTGAGAGCAGAGTGTCATTGTCTCTGTCCACTGGTCAAGAAAAAGAAATCAGATGTTGGGCTGGGGATTTAGCCCAGTGGTTCCATCACCTGCCTTGCAAGAGCAAGGACCCGAGTTCGATCCCCGGTACCAAAAAAAAAAAAAAAAGAAAGAAATCAGATGTTATAACTAGTAGAGGAGGCAGGACACAGTCATGGACAGCTGCAAATTCTCCTACAGGAATCAACTTTGTAGTAAGTTTGAGAAAGTTTAAAACAAGAGACACTTCAAAACAATGGAAATGTTTGTGAAAGCTATTAAAATGATGCTAGTAACAGTAGGAGAACAATCAGCAATATTTAAGACAGTTAACTTGCCATAGAAAAATAGGGAAATGGGCATTTAAAAAGAGCTTTCATGAAGTCAAAACAAAATCAAAATCTGAGTTCAAACATTTCATACGAAAGGGTTTGCATTTAAATGGAACAAACTAGAGAGCATTTTCTAACCCATGGAAATATAAAACTGAATAAACCAAAGTAATAATTATTCAGCAAAAAGTGAAACAACATCTGGCTCTAATATCCTCAGAGACAAACACCTTAAAAAGAAGAGATAATGGTCCAGAGTCAAGGAAAACATCACTGTCACGTGAGGTAATTGTACTATTGTCCAACAATGTGTATTGTGAGACATAATTCTGGAGCCTTAATATTAGGGGACATAGATTTCACTGAAATAGTTCAAATAAGTCATTCGACAGAGAAATAAGCAAATAACAATACCAGAACAACCGTGGAGAAGTCAGAATTCAAACTTACAGTAATATTTAACTCAAATTGTCTAGTTTTAAGGGGAAAAAATGTAAATCAAGCAAAGAACAAAATGTGACCTATGCAGCAGGGAAAATCAGGCACCAGAAACTGCCTATTAGAGGGCGAAGATGTCAAATAAAACAAAGACAACAAAGAATCCATTATACTTGTAAATGTATCTAAAGAAGTAAAATAAAGCACACTTAAAGACAAAAAGGACAATATCAATGACATAGAAGTTATTATGAAAAATCATATAAACATTCTAAAAAAATTCTGTGTGTAATATAGAATATGCTAAAGTGAAAAAAATCATGAGAAAATTTCAACAATAGATTCTAAGTGGCAATAGAAAATATTCGTGCCCTTGAAGAAAAATCAGTAACATTTCATGAAATCCAAACAACAAAAAGGAAAGAAATGAAGGAAAATGATAAAGCTTCTGAGAAATGTGGAATACCACTAATATGATATGGATATTATAATATTCATAATAGCAACAGCAGGACAGGAGAGCAAACATAATGTCTAATTACTTTTTTCATGTGATGGAAAACATCACAATAAAATACAAGTAGGACAAACATAAAAAGATCAACAATTAGTTGCTTTACAGTAAAAATTTCTGTAGAGTGATATACTCAAGATGAAAACAAAGGAGAAAAATTAGTCATGATGTTCAAAGGAATGCTACTTGAATTAAAAGCTAACTACTCATATGAATAAAAAACAAGTGGCTATAGGATGATACATTCAGATTGTGGAAAATAAAAATAAATTGTCAACTAAGAATCCTCTATCCAGTAATATATCATTCCAAACTAAAGGCAAAGTATACATGTACCAATTAATAAAAACAAAATTTAATTGCTAGTAGACACACCTTACAACAAATAGAGATGTAATGGTTCATACTAACAGCAAATGTCCACAAATAATAGTCAAATCCATGAAAAACACAAAGAACTCCTGTGAAAGTAATTATGCAATTCTAAAGGCATTGTAAATGCTTGTATTTGCCTTTCTATTTTACCTTACTGAAAATGAAATTGTTAAACAATGCTTATAATTATACTGCTAAACCTAAAAAACATTTATGTGTAAAATGTGTAACAAAAATAGTACAAAGGAAACTGGTGAGGAAGAAGTTATGCTAGACTAAGGAAATGAAACCAGATGGCAATTTGAATCCAGGAGAACAAAAAAGAGGATCAAAAAGGAAAATAAGATTAGTATAATATAAATATGCATAGTATCTCTTCTCTATTTAAGTGGCATGAGTAATAATTATAACATATTACTGAATTTGTGATATATATATCTATCTATATATAGATATATATATGTCAATAGTAATGTAAAAGCAGGTATATAAACACAAGATTTCTACATCTCACTATAATTCGGGTTTTATTTTTCTACCATTCCCACAGCAAAATACTACAAAATGGGCTGCCTGAATAATAAAAATCTATTTTTCACAGTCATAAAGTCTGTAAATCTAGGATCAAGACACTAGTGGGTGATTTAGCCTAAGATCTCCTTCTTGCTTTGTAGATGGTTGTTTTCTCTTTTTTGAAACAGAGCATTTTCTTTTTACTCTTTATGTATGCATCCTTGATGGTGCTTCATTTTCTTATAAGAACTCAAGTCATTTTGAATTAATATCTCACCCTTCTAACCTGTTTTAATCATAATTACCTCTTTAAAGATCTTGTTTTCAAATATAGTTACATTGAAAATTAGACCTCTATAGGTGATTTACAGGGGGCATAATTAAATGAATAGCAGTATAAATCTGAACTTAAATTTGAACAGTTAAGATATATATGTTAAGCTCTAGAGAAACTACTAGGAAATATGACAAAATACACTGACAGAATTAATAATGTAAAATGTTACTAAATATTTCTCTAATGCAAAATAAACAGTACAGGAGAAGTAGAGAAATAACACAAAAAATGATACATTTTGAAAACAAGCTACTTTGGAAACACGTTAAAATATATGAATTATAACCTTAAATGTAATGAATTAAAATGCAGTCAAAAAGCAAAAATAAAGTAAATGAAATATAAAATCCACCTGTTATGATTTATATCTAGATGTCCCCTCAAAGCCTAATGTACTCATTAGGTGGGGCTTTGGGAGGTGATTGGATCATGGGAGTGTGATAATCAGAAATGAATTAGTCTACTGTGAGTTTACAGCTAAATGTGACATTAGGAGATGGTGCTGGTTGAAGGAGGTTGGGCCCCTGTGGGTGTCGCCTAGAAGAGAATATCTTGTTCCCTCCTCCTTTCATTTCTCTGTGATTACTTCTGCCATGCCATGAACAGTTTCTGCTTGGACAGGCCAATGTGTCATGCCATCCTGCCCCGGGTCTAGCCAACTCTACAAATTTTTGTGAAATAAACCTCCCCTCCTTCAGTTTGCAAGTGTTATGTATTATGTCTCAGTGATGAGAAGGTAGCAACTCCGTACTATATGAAGAGAAAATTATTTTGATTTGAAGATGCAAGTACATTTAAATAAATGCATCATGCAAACATCAACCATAATAAAGTTAGAGCCATATATTAATATCATACAAAATAGACTGATGCAAAAATTACTACCAGGGACAGGTAGGGATATTGTAAAATTGTAAAATGATTAGCCATTGGAAATATATAACAATGTTAAGCATTCAACTAACAAATTGGAAAGCAATAATGAACAGGAAGAGTAAAAGGATAGAAATTTCAATAATAATGCTTGGACCTCAATAATACTATAAACCAAGTAGACCCATAGACACCTATACATTGCAGCTAATAACAGTATACTGAGCTTTCTTTTCAAACATGCACAAAACCTATTCCTGAGTAGACCATATACTAGAACTCAATAAGCATCAATAAAACTTCAAAAATCCTACAAAACAATTCAGTGACCATAAAAGAATGACTTAAAAATCAAAATATAAAATCTTTCAGAAATTCACACACACACATATGGATACATATATTCATAAAAATACATTGCTAACTGAATAAAAAAGAAATTAGAGATGAATTAAAGGGTAAAGTGTGATTAATGAAAATGAAAACACAACATATCAAGTCTTTAAAAAGATGATGCAGTGTTTAGAGTAGTATTCATATATGTGAATATGAATGTTAAAAGGATGCATGTAATCTCTGTGTCATTTCAGGTTCACTAGAGGAACTAAGTAAGCAAATATAAACATATATATTAAGTATTCACAAGATAGGCTTTCAGTGGCTACCTGAGGTATCAGGGGTGGAAGAATGCAAAATAGCTGTGGGCACACTGGAGAGCCCAAGTATCCACTCAAAATTCGAAGCCCCAGAGCTCCCTCCAGAGTTTGATATAAGTGCAACTCAGAGAGCCAAAAAGGTCTTCACTGGAAGACTAAATAGTCTGTGATAGAAGGCTGAAGGAATTGGAGACAAATGTACAAAGGCAATGACAAAGATCAAAGACAAAGATCAGAGCTTCACCAAAAAGGTAAAATGGGGAGACTTCCTTCATTCCCTTTTTTATCCCATCCAGATTACAACCCTATTGGTTGGTGCTACCACATTTGGGGTGAGTCTTCCCTCCTCAGTTTGTGGACTATGTGTCCATTATCCAAAGGCACGCCTAGACATTTACTAATCCACAAGTCCTTTCTCACTCAGTTCAAGTGGAGAAATCACAATTAACAATCACAATTCACTCTGTCAACTTCACAACCAGATACATCTCCTCAAACCATTCTTTATCTCCAAATAATGAAATAAGTTCATAATTATACTTAATACCATAAGATTCAATTTCCTGTGTCCAATGGAAACACACTAATTCTTTCCACAGAAGAGAAGGCAAAGTTTTTCTTTAGGTGAGGCTTACTCTCTTCCTAATATTCCATAACCTAAACATTATAATATAGATTCAACAATACTTAAGAACTGATATTAAGTCTGTAAACTTTATATTAGGAAGGAAGAGGGGAGAGAAGAGGAAAGGTAGGAAACATGAAGTACTAAAATGTACTATGTACATGTACAGCTCCTCACAATCAATGTAATCATTATGTACTGCAACCTTGTACTAATAAAAATAAAAATAATAATATGAAATTCAAAACCTAATCATCCACACTAACATGACACAAAATAAGATAAAATGTTTAAACATAATGCATCAGTTAAATACTTAAAATTCAATAATAAAAGGCCACTCAAATAGAAATTAGGAAAACTAAATAAGCAAATATCCAATAAAGGATATATATGTGACTAATAAGCTTAGAAATGATTCTCAACATTGTTAATCATTAGAGAAATATAAATCACATAATGATTACAATGAGTTCCCTCTACACACCCATTGGGATGGCTGCAATAAACAACAAAAGCCAACATCAGTCAGATATTTGCAGGTGTCAGTGAGGTTGTGGAGAGATGGGAACCCTCATAAATTACTGTACATGAAGTTGTAGATTTACCTTGGACTATGCAGTCTGTAATTTCTTTCAAATGTTTAAAAGTATAGTTACCAGATTAAAGACATGTACTCCATACTTCCAGCAAAAATGTCTTACATGAATGGAGAAGATACAACGCTTTCTCTGTAAGGTGGGGAACAAGGACAGATATGACTATTCTTCATCTGTAGAAGGTTCTGTTCTACTTCTAGTCTCCTGATAGCTTTTACCATGAACAGCTGTAGAATTTAGTCTAATACTTTTTCTCCAACTACTGACAGGATCATATGGCTTTTTCCTTTCCTCTGTTAAAATGATGACTTTTGGGGGTGGATCTTCCAATGCTGAACCAACACTGCCATCCCTATAATAAAACCACTTTCTACATACTGCCAGATCTGACTTCTAATAGCTTGTTTTGTTAAACAAATTTCTATCTATGTTCATACTCCTTTCTTCTATTATCTTTATCCAGTTTTAGGATTCCCACAATGTTGAGTTCCTATAATGAGGGGAGAAATATTCCTTTTTTTTCTCTGCCTTAAATGTTTGATATAATTTATCAGTTAAAATGTATATGAGCCTGCTGTTGTCATATAGGTAGGTTTTCAAGCTAGGAATATACTTTCTTTAATAGGTGTTATTCAAATTTTGTATTTCCTCCAGAGTTAGTGTCATTAATTTGTCTTCCAAGGTACTTCTTGGAAGTTGTCAAATTTATTTCAAAAAAGATTTTTGTAATATGCTTTCTATATCCTTTTAAATTCTGTATAATTTGTGGTAATGTATCCTAGATCTTGATATAATTTTAAAAAATGTATAATTGATATTGTGCAATAGGAAGTGAAGGTCTAAAGGGGCAGGGGAAGTGGGAGGGGTAGGGGAAAGGAAAGAAGGGGAAAGAAAAAATATGAGAAAAGGAAAAAAATGGGAACAAATTCTTTGCAAATAGGGAAGGGTGGAGGGGATGAAGGGAGGGCAGAGAAAGGGGGAAAAATAAGAACCAAGATACTCATGTAATGGTACAAGATCCCAATGATGTATGTAACTCTATTTTATACCTAAAATGTACCAATAAACTTAATGGGGTAAAATATATAGTTACCATATGCCCTGGCAGTTCCATTCACAGAGACATTCTTTAGACTTATAAAAACATTTTAATAACTTGTACATAAATATAATTATTTAGAGCAATATTATTCACAAGAGCCCTGAAGTAGAAACAACCAAAATTTCATCAACTGATATACTGATAAACAATATGTGGTACATCTTTCCACTGCAGCAATATTCAACAAAATAAATAAATAAATAAAATATTGACACATAGTACAATGGTATAATATGGATAAATGTCAGAGTCATTCCAAGTGAAAGAATTCAGTCACAAAACACCATTTACTGTTCAAATAGAATAAAAAAATCCAGTTAAGTGAATCCATAAAAAGTAGATTTGTGAATGCTTTACATTGAAGGACAGGAGGCAAATGGAGAGTAATTGAGAATAGGTACTTTTTTTGGCTGATAAAATTATTCAAAATTTATTGGTGTCATGACAGTTGAATGATAAACTTTAAATGAGTGAATTTTATAACATTTGAATTTTATATACAGCGAATAAACAGTTAAAAACTTACTGTTAAAAAGAAAAAGTAACAGGATCATTTGAAATAAACATAAATGAACTTAGTTATTTTGCTATGAAAAACGTGTATTTCTTGAACAGCAAAGCTTAAAGCACATAGAATGTGAGGACAATTCATACTCTAATATCATTTTATAAAATACACCAACTTATTTTATTAGGGTTAAGAAATGCATACAAATTAGATAAATGCAATATGCTATAAACATATGTTCATTTTTGCAGCTTTCATATCTGTTTCGATTTTATAAATTTTCACACTATTTTGAGCTTTAACATTACTTGAATATTCTAAGGGATTTGTAAGCGAATCGCTAATATTCTTAATAAGTATGTAGTTCAGTGGAAGCTAATTAAACATCTGTGAACATTACTAAAGCTATTCAAATTAGTACTAGAAAACTGCATAAACGCTTAGAGTTTGCATTAGAGTAGAATCATTGCTTAAAACAAAATAAATGAACAGAAATGAGAACAATCACAGTTAAATATCTAGAAATGTATTAACTGAATAATTTTCCTTGAAAATATAGCTATATATCTATTAATAAAAGATTGTTATAATAAATTAAAAGATTATACATAAGAAAGGTTGTGGAAATAGAATGAGTAGAATTTTGATTCTAAGAATAATCTTTAGAGGTAATCTGTAAGCATTCCTTTTAACTGGTACCAGAAAAGTGTTCTAAAAACAGTGAAACTATGGGGAATAATCTTAATATCAGTGAGAAATACGGTTTCACAGATCATAAGAAATTGTCAATATCAAAATTTCTCTTAATACCTATGATAAATGTAAAGGAAAATAGCAAAAGTATTTTTCATCTATAACAAATATTTTACTCTTGTTTATAACATTGTAATATTTTATTCCTCTATAAAAATTTATGAAGGGCAATTTTATCAGTGCTAGTCTTCATTTCTTCATATAACTTTTAACATGGAGTCATTGTCTTCTGTGTGTCTTGATAAATTTTCTTACTTTTTAAAATCTTTGGATTGGTCATCTAGGTTTAATCAACTATAATTCAAGGTAATGGATATCTCTGAACATCCCTTGAATGTGAAATATTTAACTATTGGTCTGGTTGAACTTGATTGTCATCTTGACAGGATTAAAAGACTCCTGGAGTGATCCTTGATCCCTGACCCTTTCTATGGCTCTTTCTAACTTAGTTCTCCCTCATCACATCCTTTTACCGTTTCTCTGAGTTGAAGCCAACAATGGACTAAGCCTGTGAAACCTGAACCACAACTAACTTGTCCTCCCTTAAATTCTATCAGGTATTTATTCCCAGCATCTGGAAAGCTGAAGAATACACATTGTTTTATAATATCTAGGGCTAGTTTATCTATTTTGTCACAGCTCTTACTCTAGATTAGGTTGAAGAGTTCACTTTCACTATGATCTCACAGTCTCTGGACTATAATGCACTATTAGCATTCCCACTCAGATATTTTCTCTATACTATTTACATTTTAATTCTAATTTGTTTTCCAGTGTAATCACCTTTAATTTCTTTGCAGTAGTTTCATATTTGTTTTTTAATTACAAATTGGGTTTTCTATTTTGTAAGGGGATAAACATGAATTTACTTCATGAGAGAATAAATCAACAGAAATATACTTTTCTATCAGCATGAGCTGAATAATCCCTACATAGAAGTCATCCTTGACTAGTCTCTGCAACGATATGATTTGCTCATGACTATAATGTGGATCTTATATTTCTGTAGTTAGAGAAACATTTGTGAATAGAAGTAGCTAATTTTGTATTTTATAGAGTTACTGACTAATAATGTAACATGGCAAATAAAATAATGAATGTATTGTTGGAAGCAGGTGTTATTTAAATAAATCACAATATCTGGTACGTGTGCTTATCAGAATGGCGCAAAATGAAGACTGCTAGTATCTACATCAACCACTTGCAAGCTTTGGGAAGATTTTAGGAAATACATTAATATAAATATTTTAAGCATAATTCTGTAATATTCTTGTTTGATATTTCATGGTAACTTCATTGTCACTCAAAGCAGAAACCAAAGATTACATGCTGGAGCTCTTGAGAGATTTCAGCATGCAAGATTGCAAAGTGAATTTATTTAACTTAATTGAGTTGGCTGTTATGTCCTCAAGAAATAAATATGAAATATAATGATAATAAATATTTAATATTTTGCAAGTAAAATATTAAATAATTTTAAATATGTTAACATTTTGTGAATGTTTAATATAATTAATACTATGGATCACATCATAACACTATGAGGTAGGAATTATGTTAGTGCTTTTGAAAATTAGTGTAACTGATATTTGCACAATTGCTTTAAAAAGTAGGGTAACATCTTCTTCTTTTTAGAAGTGAGCCAAAATATAGTTTCATTGTATAAAATTTTCATGACCAAAATTTTAGGATGCCATAGATATTTTAATTCAAAATCACAGCCTTGTTCTTCACAAAAATTCTTACAATTACTGAATTAAACACCCTAAATTTACCTGAGAAATTGCCGATGCATGTATTTGTTTCTTTATATACATTTGATTTTCTATAGCTGTCTGTCTGTTTGCCTATCATTTATCTATCTACGCATCCTTTCATCTATCTTTTCCTCTATCCTTCCATTTTTTTGTATATTTATTACACAAGATCCATTTTCTGCTTCTTCAGGTGTGGATCGAACTCTCAATGTGTAGACTTGGGAATGCATGAATCACAACTTACTTTTAGCAAAGTTACCAATGCTTCTGTATGTCAATCAACATTTGGAAATAGCAATGTAGATTACAAACTATAATTTGTTAACTTTTTAGGTCAGCCCACATTTACTTTTAAAATGTGTGCCCAGAAGTGCAATTAATGAATAGCAAATAATTAGTTTTTATAATGATGCAAGAGACCTTATGATCTGATAACTATCACTTTAAAAGTAATGACTATTCTGAAATTTTATTGTGGTCTTTACATGTTTTTTCTTATAAATTGGACAATTACATATTCAGTTGAGGTATTTTAAAGTTACATGTTTCCAATGTTTATATGAATGGACTTATACTGTTAATATTTTTATTCACTTGGTTTTTCATTCATCATTTTCCTGAAATTCATGCATATTAACTGTAGTGCATTACATTATTTGATTTCTCTGTGGAATATAACACAATGACATGAATATATAAAAATATATTAATTAATTATCTTGCAATTCACAATGACTTTTAAAATTTCAGCATGAAATAGTTTAAAAAAGGCAAAACACTTCTGATATATCTGCATCTATATCATCTCTCTCTTGCTCTCACTTAGGAACTGCTGTGTCATAGGTTATGCAACTTATATGACTACAAAATTCTCCAAAATGTTTACTTTTTTTATTACTTTATAATTTATGAATAACAAAAAATTCACAGACTATATTTCTAGAGTAAAACTTAAGTAGCACTATATTTTATATTGATTATTTTGAAATCATTGAAAAAAACACAAAAAACTGTCAATCATAATATTTCCCTTTATGATATGTTGTACTTATTCACTTTTACATAATACTTGGAAATGTCTTCCAGGAAATTAGATGAGATAATGACTGGGTAAATGAATTTTTATAATGTGTATCTATGTGCATATTGGATATTGAGATATGTGTAGTAGTGGCACTCATTTGTGTTTAAAAGCATTAAAAGAATGATATCCATATTTTGGAAAAGTTGTAAAAGAATACTCTCACATATTTCTTACAGGTAGATATTGCTGTCTGAAGAAAATTGAATAATATATAAAATACAAATACATATTCCTATGTAAGAATTTATTAAGAAGTAAGTATTAGATAAATTCAAGTATTACATAAAATGTCATAACTATCCAATACATAAAATATATCATTTTATTTATGTTTAATAAAAAATTGAATTATTTTCATATTTCAATTATGTACACCAAAACTTTAAATTCATTACAAATCACTTAAAATCAAAAATATATGCTAAGATTTGGTTTGAAGTTCAAAAATTTGTGATAATGAGAATGTTAAACTTACAAGGACAACTGAGAGAAATTATTCAGTACTGGGAAATTATTCAGAAACTGGGTAGTGTAGTATAATGACTAACTCAAAGATTCATTTTAATCAGCAGATTTTAAAACCAATAAACACATGAAAATATGTTGATTATCATTATTTTGGGGTACATGCAAATAACTAAAATTCTATACCAGTTCAAACATACTAGCATGGCTATGATCAAAAAGATGTGGGAAAGTACTGGAGAGCAGGTGGAGAAACTGGAAATCTTGAACATTGCTAGTAGGGATGTAATATGAAGCCTTCAATCTGAAAAGCAGCTTAATGATATCTAAAATATTCAGCATAGAATTAAAATATGATCCAGCAATTCTCATCCTAAATAGAGTTATTAAAACTTTGAAAACAGAGAGTAAATCTAATACTTGAATGGAAATGTTCATTTCAACATTATCTACAGCAGTCAAAAGTAAAAACAACCTGAATATCTATGAAAAGATGAATGTATAAACAAAATGTGGTATATACATAAAATACATTATTATTCAGCCATAAAAAGAATTAAGATCTGATATACATTAAGCATTAAAGCCTTTTCGTAAAGGAAAATAATCAAAACCTAAATAAAAAAGAATTTTCTATGTAATATGCAAATTTTACTAAGAGAAAGTAGATTACAGGTTGCCATGGGGAAGAAGGAATTGAAAATCAATATCTAATATTTATAGAGTTTCTATTTGGAATGAAAATATATAGAGTTCAGTGTTGTACAATGTTGAGAAAGTAATTAATACCACTAATTTATAACATAATTTATTAAAATGGTAAATTTCATGGTATAATGGTAAACTTCATTACATTAAAAATTTTAAGAATACAAATTATTTTCAGATGAGCAAAATATGCTGTGATATTTCACATAATGTAGCCTCTTAATAAATCTACCATATACTCCTGAGATAAGATTTAAAATGAATGCAACACTCTAATACAGATACTCTTAATAAGCAATGATTTGGCAATATGTGGAGACATTTGCTGGTGTCATAGCTAGGAGTTAGGTACAGAAGAGGAGAGCTACTAGAATCTGGTGACTGAAAGTCTACAATGTGACCAAGGGTCTTACAATGCACAACAGAACCACCATAACAAAGAAATATAATACTCAAAATATCAAAATTGCCAAGGAGGACCACTGAAAAGTACCGAAGGCCACCAGATATCTCTCAATGTCATTTTGAAAATATTGTTCAAAGTTAAATTCCAATGTGATTTAGAAGTTTAATGATTTATAGTCCAAATGTCTAAAACATCTTTCTCCAATCAAAAACACAAATTTTCAAATAGCAGTGTTTAAATAAAAAGGAAAAGGATAGACAGAGTAGGTTTAGCACTTATCAATGGATATTAATACTGTGTGTGTATTCACTTCTCAATTCATAGGGTGGTAGGAGAAGTTCTGAAATCAAATATTGAAATTTACATTGTGTGAGCATGTCAAATTGAGCACATAAACAGATGAAAAGATAAATTGTTGCTTTATCACATCCAATATATAATTAACTCCATGCTTCACATCTCACCCCTGCCGTAAACAAGATTAGAGATGGTCCACTTCAATTTCCCTACAAAGCAAAAGGCCTAAAGAGAATAGGACACTGCCCGAGGAGTATAAAAATAGGTGACTGTTTTTAACTCCCATGCAGTAAATACTCAGGGTGTCATCGTTTAGTAGTTTTGTTTAAGACCATGCTGTTTACTTTAGGATACAAAAAGTACCCTGTGAACTTCAAGCTTCTCTTTTAGCAAAGCTCAGCATGATTCCCTGCAGAGTTTTACTTTTGTGTTGGAAAATCAAATTCAAAGAGGACTTCTACAAAGCAAACAACCACTGAGTTAGGGGCCTTGGAAAGAAGCTCCAAGAGAATGCCAGTTCCCTGGGAGAGAAAGCACCTCACTGATTACTTGTGAGCTGTCCAGATGTGGAGCAGATACTGTGAATCTGAAAGAGATAACACAACTGAAGAGTATGTGGAGGAAAGTTACAAGATGGCTTTGTTCTAAGATGGACTTCTGAATTTATTGTGACAGCAGGATTCTGTTTTTGCAGTTACCTTCTACAATCTCTCACACATACTAGATGATAATTGTTGTTCCTAAATGGTTCCTGACCCTCATGTGTTAGATATAATGTGGTCAGTGCTAATGCTTTCTTTTTACCTCGATGCCTGCTGTTCTCTGATATTACTTCAGAATTTTCCTTATAAACAGCTCTTTTTGGTATTTGTTTAGCTTTATTCCTTTGAATTCTTTAGAAAACAGGAACTTTTGAGGCTGATTATCTGTAACAATGATAGTGGTTCCATAGTAGTAGCTCCCATGGTGTAAGGATGATGCTAAATATAAACTTTTTTATATATAAGGAAAACATCATTTAAATTTAGGGAGGAATAAGATCCCAAGCCTATTCATGATAAAATCTGGGTTATAACCAGATTTCTTAAACTTCGAATTTCCATCCCATTAATCAATGTGATATTGTTTTCCTATAATCAAACCACTGATTGTTTTAACTTTATCTTTAAGCAAAACACTACTTCCTTGAAGGTTATTTCAAAAGTTTTTTTCAAAATCACTGATATTGGCTAGAGACCTACAGGCAGTATAATGAATATAATGATATATACAATAGAGAAAGAAATTAATCATGTGTTTGAAAGAACTATTCAGGTAATTAAAGAATGTATAAATTATTTGTGATATTCTAGGAGCTCACAGCAATTAACATAGTAAGTATATTTAAGCTATCTATAATTATTAGTAATAAATAACTATATGCCCATAAAACAAGGAAAATCAGAAAAAATCCGTTTCGATGAAAAACTGAAGCTAGAGGAAAGTTCAGATCATCACATCTCCTACCTGAAATTCCAAACTTGAAATTTATATCACATACGATAAGTGCACAGTTATGTAAATGTGTATTTAATCAATATTTATTCTACAATCTACTAAATTATTATTTTACAGATAATATTGCAGTTGGTAGTAGATTATAATGCTTTTTTCCCAAGTTTTTAATTCTTAGAGAAATTGAACATGTTCTTTGTCCTAGTACTCTCAAAACTGGTAGCAGGAACAATGGAAGTAAAATATATATTAAAAGCCAAATTGAGATAATGAGAATATAGAATTTTTATAGCACACTAAGAAAGATCATTCTTCATCAAGTTGCAAGAGAAACATTTCTGACATATTTCCCTTAAACTATGGGCCTATGTGGGTATTTTATCAAGATCATTCTACTATGTCAAACCTCTCAAGTTTTCAAAACTGCTTTATTTGTCCTACTAATGCTATTCAAATATCACAATCTACCTACTTTAAAAGCAAAAATATCTCCCTTTATTTACCATTTGTTAGCTCATTTTTATTGCCATCTATTTCATTTCATTTTATTATATATATACATTATGCCACCTTCTTTAATAAATTTTAAGGGATATATCAATTTCCTAGATTACATATAATTTCAGCTAAATAGAATCATGAAAGATTTTGTGTGTCTAAAAAACAAAGTATGAAATATATAATTTAATCATTAAGGAAAATTAAAGGTAGAAAACTCTAAAATTTGGCTATGATATATAGTAATACAAAAATAAACTACATTTCAAATTTTAATTTATACAAATTTCTTTCTAGGTCTTTTTGAAAAATTAATAAATTTTTCTGTGTTAAAGAAAATAAATAAAAATCTGATTTCAATACTACCATTAATGTGTTTGTTATACAAAGTGGATGTAACATATTATTAATAATTCTCTCAATATCATTATCGATAACAATAACAAATGTTAGAAATATAATTTTATCTTCAAACCATGTTCATCTACCGGGAATCACAATAGTTGAAGTTCCCTAGGAAATAAATATGGATTATTTTGTGGGAAATATTAATAATATTTACCTACCATTATTAATTAAATGTATTTACGTATTTCAAGATGGTGAATCTCACAGTATTCTACCATGTATAAAGTTAATAAAGCTATCTGACCTTATGAGATTAGGGAAGAAAAAATACAAATATCTTCTGATAATTTGCAGCCCAGAGTGAGCTGTTGTCACACAGCTATAGAGATCAAATTGCTATAATTTTGTAAATGTACAGATTGCAAAAATTTAAAATGACTCAAGGTTTATAGCTCTATCCTACACTTGACAGAAACAAGATCCAAATTTTTCTAAGGTAATGCATTAATCAATTTGATCCTCAGGATTACACAAATAAAATTCAATGAAAAATTATATTTTGAAAAGTTAGCAATAAATGAAAAGGATATCATAGGTAAAACTCAGTAGAGAAATAGAAAAATATGATTCCACATAAAATCATTTCATATACATATATAGGTACAAATTACCCACATAGGATAACTTAATAATTAAACGATAAATTTTAACAATAAATGTCTGTTCATTTCAGATGCCCATTTTTGGCTTGAGTCTTTAAATTTCAGAGGTCTGATATTTTTAATTTGTTTATATATTCTAGATAGTAGACTTTTGTCTAAGGAACAGCTGGTAAAAATTTTTCCCACATTGTGGGTTGTCTCTTCACGTTGTTGGTGGTTTCTCTTGCTGTGCAGAAGTTTTTTAGTGAGGAGAGATCTCACTTGTTGATTCTTTGTGCTAGGTCACAACTGAGATTTTGTTCATGAATTCTTTTCCTACACCAATATCTTCAAGAGTTCTGCCTAACTTCTCTTCCTGCCAGTTTAGTGTTTCTTTTTTAATATTTAGGTCTTTGATTGTGGAGAGCCAATAGCTCCATAAGTAATAAAATGGACAACTTGGACTTCCTATGAAAGAGTTAAGTGAAATATTACAGAACTTGCTGCCCAGCTCTGAAAGAGGCATAGGAGAAGGTGGTAAGAATAGCACAAGGACACAGAACTAGGGAAAGTAAAAACATGAAACTGTCTCAAGGCCTGGGGAGTTTTCCAGATGGGCCTTATGTAAGATGTTTGCTCTTCTTGGGGGATATAAAAAAGAGGAGTAAAGTCAATAAAGCAGCTCAGTCTCTGGGAGCCCTCCCGACTCTATCTCTTTGTCTTTATTTTTCTTCATCCTCACTCCCTCATTCAGGTACTGTTCGACAAGTGACGGCGGGCTCCATCATTTGATACATTTCAATTTTATTTCCTTGCATGGTGAGATATATAGCTCCAGTTTTAATCTTTGACAAGTTGAAACCCAATTTTTCCAGCACCATTTATTAATGAGGCTATCTTTCCTCTAGTGAGGATGTTTGGCTCATTTGTCAAATATGAGGTGGCTGAGAATGTCTGGAGTTGTTTCTGCATCTTGTAATTGATTCCACTGATGTTAGGGTCTGTTTCTTTGCCACAACCATTATGTTTTTATCACAGTAGCTTTCTAGTATAGTTTCAAGTTGGCGATTGTGATACTCCCTACCTTGTATTTATCAGCTAGAAATGCATTTGCTATTCTAGATCTCTTCTTGTTCCAATGAATTTTTGGATTGTTTTCTTAAGGTCTGTTAAGTATGGTATGTTGTTGGAATTTGAATTGAGATTGCATTGAATCTATATAGCAATTTTGGAAGTATGGCCTTTTCACTATATTGGTTCTTCCTACCAAGGAACAAGGGATATTTTCCATTTTCTGATATCCTCTTTGATCTCCTTTTTCAGAGTGCTGTAGTTTTCAGAGTAGAGGTCTTTGATTTCTTTTATTAGGCTGATTCCTAGGTATTTCATTTTTTTAGATGTTATTGTAAAAGGAGTTTTTTCTCCAATTCCTCTCTCAGTGAATCTGTTCTTTGTGTAGAGGAAGGTTATTGATTTTTGTGTCTTGACCTTGTATCCAGCTACTTTACTGAATTTAGTTATTAATTCTAGAAGACATTTAGTGGAGTTCTTGGGGTCTTCTATATAAAGTATCATGTCACCTGCAAATAATTACAGTTTAACTTTTTCATTTTCTATCTTTATTCCTTTTATTTCTTTCTGTTGTCTACTTGCTGTGGCTAATGTTTCCAAACTATATTGAACAGGAGTGGTGATAGTGGACATCCTTGATTTGTTCTTCATTTTAATGTGAAAGATTTCAGTTTTTGCACATTTAGTATGATGTTAGCTGTTGGTTTTTCATAGATGGCTTTTATCAGTTTGAGATAGAGACCATCTATTGCAATTTTCTGTAGGGTTTTTATCATGAAGGGGTGTTGGAATTTGTCAAACACTTTTTCTGCATCTTTTGAGATGGTGATATGATTTTTGTCCTTGGCTCAATTAATATAGAGTGTTACATTTATTGAGTTGTCTATGTTGAACCATCCCTGGGATGAATCCCATTTGATCAGGGTGTAAGATCTCCTTGATGATCTTTTGCATTGTTTGCCAGTATTTTATTGAAAATTTGTGGGTCTATGTTCATTAGGAAGATTGGACTATAGTTCTCTTTTTCAGTTGGTTCTTTCTCTGCTTTGGGGATCAAGGTGATGCTTGCTTCCAGTAATTAATTTGGGAGTATTTCTTCCCTTCCAATTTCATTGAAGAGTTTAAACAGTAGTGACAATAGTTCTTCTATAAAAGTCTTGTAGAATTCAGCAGTGAAAACATTAGGACCCAGGCTTTTCTTAGTTGGCATGTTTTTAATTAAATTTTCAATTTCATTGATTGATATTGAGTTATTTAGAATTTTTAGGTCTTTGTTCAACTTTGGTAATTCTATGTATCTGTTCATTTCTTCTGTGTTTTCCAGCTTTTTGGCATATAGCTTCTCAAAGCAGGTATTGATGATCATCTGGATTTCTGCTGAGTCTGTTGTAATTTCACCCTTTTTATTACTAATTACATGAATTTGGACCATTTCTTTCCTTTTGTTGATGAGGTTGGCTAAGGGTTTGCCAATTTTGTTTATTCTTTTGAAGAACCAACTCTTTGCTTCATTAAACTTTTGTATCATTCTCTTAGTCTCTATTGCATTGGCTTCTGCTCTGATCATTATAATTTCTTCCTTTGTATGAGCTTTGTGTTTGTCTTGCTCTTCTTTTCTAGAAGCTTGAGGTTCAGTTATCAGGTTGTTTATTTGAGCTCCTTCCATTTTCCTAATATGAGTATTCACTGCCATGAATTTCCCTTGTAAGATTGCTTTCATTGTGTCCCATAGATTCCAATATGTTGTATTGGCATTGTCATTTAACTGAAGGAACTGTCTGATTTCTTCTTTAATTTCCTCTGTGACCCATTGGTTATTCAGAAGTGTGTTGTTCAATTTCCATGTGTTTATGAAATTATTGTGGTTTCTTTTGCTATGGAACTCTAATTTCATAAAACTATGACGATAATATATAGGGCATAACTTCAATTCCTTTGCATTTACTTAAACATATTCTATGAGCTGTGGGTGGTCTGTTTTGGATAACAAACTTTGTGCAGCCAAAAAGAATGTGAGTTCTCATTTTGTGGAGTGGAACACTCTGGAAACATTAGTTAAATCCATTTGTTTAGAAGTTTGGTTGTTTTCTAGTATTTCATTGTTTAGTTTTTGTCTAGTTGATCTATCTATTTGGGACAGTGGGGTATTGAGCCCACCCACTACTATTGTATTAATGTTTATTTGATTTTTCGTGTCCATTAATAATTGTTTTATATAATTGTGTGCACTAGTATTTGGTGCATAATTATTTATGATTGTCATCTCTTCCTCTGGATTGTTCCCTTTACAAGGATGTAGTGGCCTTCTTTTTCTCTTAATTAGTGTTGGTTTGAAATCCATTTTATCTGCAAGTAGGATAGCTACTCCTGCTTTTTTTCAGGTTCCTGTTGCATGGAGTATTGTTTTTCACCCTTTAACGTTCAGTCTATGAGTTACTTTTTTAATTAAATATGTTTTTTGTATGCAGCATATTGTTGGATCTTTCTTCTTTACCCATTCTGTGCCTCTATTTCTTTTGATTGGTGAATTGAGACATTAACATTGATGGTTATAATCGATATGTATTGACTTAACCTTGTTATGACCTTTTCATGTTGTTAGATTCTCTGCCTTTGCATTTAATTTCTTGTCTTGCCTGATGTATTCATTGTGCTGGGTTTCATTTGGTTATGACCCTCTTTGTCTTTTCCTACGATATTGTTTAAAACTTTTTGCAGTGCTGTTTTGGTATTCATGAGGTTCTTCAGGTGTTCTTTGTATTGAAAGTATCTTATTTCTCCATCAATTTTGAAAGATAGTTTTGCAGAGTACATCAACCTTGCTTGGAGGTTGTTTTCTTTTAGGGCTTGAAATACTTCATTCCAGCCTCTTCTTGCCTTGTGGGTTTGTATTGAGAAGTCTGCTGTAATTCAGATTATTTTAATATATTTTTTTTGTATGTGATTCATTTCTAACTACTTGTAGTATTTTGTTCTTTATTTGAGTTTCTGGAATCTTGACTATTATATGCCTAGGAGTAGATTTTTTTTTTTTTTATCACAGCTAGTTGGAGTCCTATATGCCTCACTTATTTGCATGTCAAGTTCTTTTCCGTTACTTGGGAAATTTTCTGCCATTTCTTATGTTAACAGTTTTTTTTTTTTATGTCATTTGGACTCTCTCCTATTTCTTAATTGACTCTGAACAGTCTTATGTTATTCTTCTGTGCATCATCTAGCAGCTGCTAGATCGATTTCTGGTGGTCCCTTACTTTTTTAATGAAATTTTTGTTTTCCTGGTCACTAATTGCAATTCTATCTTCTATATCTGATATTCTGTCCTCACATTGGCTCATCCTACTGTGTAAACTATCAGTGAAGTTTTTAATCCCCTGGATATTTGTTTGTATCTGCTTCATGGATTTCATTTGTTTCCTATGCTGGGATTCCACCATGTTCTTCAGGTCTAATTTTTTTTTTATCTGTGTCTGCTCTAGAGTTATTAATCATGTCTTTTACTATGGACGCAATCTCTGTTGTTATTGGATAAATTATTTCTGATTTTATTTTTTCCAAATCCTCTTTTATTGCCAGTTCAGAGAGTCTGGGTGTTTGAGTATCAGATTGTTCCATCTCTTTGTCCCTTGGAGTTGCCTTTGGTGATCTGGAATCTGGTTTTGAGTCTTGTTTATGTGTCTTCTCATCTCAACAGAGGCAGTCTGCTATGACTTTGTTGAGGTGACTCTTTGCTTGCCCAGTGCCCTTCAATTTTCAGCAAGGCTCAGAGATACCTTTTCTCTGCTGCTCACTATTGGGCCAATTCCTGGATTAAGAATGAAAGCCTTCTGGGTTACTGCACTGCACTGTTGTCTGGGTGGGGTTCTGGTTGGGGCCCGTGTGCTTGCACAGTTGTTGATAGGTAAGCTTCTACTGAGGTCTGTGTACCCAAACATCTGCTGTCTGGGTGAGGCCATGGCTGGGGCCTTTGCACCCAAGCCACTGTCATCCAGGTGGGCCTTTGGCTGGGGCCTGCATGTCAAAGCCACTGGTGTCTGGGGGAGGGCAGCTCTGCTCTTGTGCATTTATTGAGACTCTATCTGAGATGAATTCTCTGCCAGGCTTTGTGTCTGTTTGTTTATCCAAAAGTCCCTTAGTCTCAATTTCCTGGTGATTTCCTTGATCTCTCTAGCCAGCATTCTTGAGGCTCTGCCTTCCTCTTTTTGTCCTTCCACCACTCAGTAATCACACACTCTTAATCCTAGGATTACACACTCTATAGATTCAGTGATCTCTGAAAAAGCTATGTATGACCCATGAGTCTTTGAGGAAACATCTAGACCCAAACTATAAGACTGATATTACTAACTCAATAGATGTTGGGCCATACCAAGAGATTTTTGAGCTAGAATACTTAAAAAAATATTACCCAGATTAGTTCAGAGAGATAAGAAGATGGAAAATAAAAAACATATTAAAGAATATGAAGAATGACAATATATAGCTTGTTAATTTCAGAACTAAAAAAGAGAGTTACTGAGGAGATAATGGTATATACACAACATTATCATAGCTTAAATAATATTTAGATCCCTCAAGCAATGCAAATAAGTAATAATAAACATTATTTATATTATTTCTACACTAATCTGTGAGTGGTTCTCTATCTCTGCCTCCTTCTTATACATTAATTTTCAGTTCTATGCATGTATGTATGTATCTATCTTAATCATCTATTCAAAAAATTTCATAGAAAGTGTTGCATATTGTACAATGTCCATATGTTATGACTACAACACTAATTTCTTCATATTATTGAACCAAGTGACACAAAAAATGTTGGGCTTTCTTCAAAATTCAAGTAGGGAAGAACTTGTGCTATTCATGACATTTGATGCATTTACTAAACTATTTTTACTTAACTAATTGCATTAATCAGTTAAATTCTTCTCACCCTCAGAAATAACTTGTGATATATAGTGGCACATAAAGTTCATAGTAGGTAATGTTTCTTTTTCTTTTTGTAACTTGATATCCTAAGAAATGGGATATATCTCTTTGAAACACAAAGTCAACCATAAGAGTAACTTGTTATCAAGGATCTTATTTCCCCAGGGCAAAGGACTGGATCCTAAGAGAAAGAAATATTCATTTTTGGAGAACGTATTGCTTTCTTTCATAAACACCATAAGAAAACACTATAGGTAGTGTCCACAGTGGTGTCCTGTCCTGACTGGATTAAGAATGATAAGTGGGCAGCTCAGAACAATAATAATGAAAGAATCAAAATCAAGACCAGGTTTATTTCTAATGGGAAGGAAATGTGTGCTTCATACATGTTTGTATTGATCTTCTTAAAGTGTATAGTTTATTCACAAGTATTTATCATTATACAACATGATTTTCAAAGGGAGTTATTTGTGTAATTACCCCATTCCCTATTTGCACAGCTCTGTCATGGTCCCTTTGCAATTGCTGGATAAAGTCATATGAAAAAATAATATCAACATACCTAGAACCTGATGTAATAATGAAGTCTATGTATTAAAATTGTACAGTAAATTTCCATATCATCACAAAATCACTAATATTAGCAGAAAACTTTTTTAATTTATGAAGGTATTTATCACTTCTTACTCAGTGACTTACTGAGTGACAGTTTTGTCACTCAGATTTTCAATAGTGATATCTATAAGAGGAATTTTTCCAATCACAAGGAGCCATCTGTTTCAGAGTTGGGCCACATGTTAACAAGCAGTGGGGTATATAGAAAAGCTTCCTTGTCTGTCAAATTATTCATTCACTTTATTCAGAAATGTTTCCATTTTTATTCTCTGAAAGCATATAGAATGAATAAAACTTTTCAGTTAACAAAAAAGTCTAAACTTTTCATTGTATCATTTTATACAAGTAATTATATTATGTTAACAATTGAATAGCTCACTAATCATTGACTATTTCATAATTGATCTTTCTTTCTAAAGTTGCTTAATATACTAAAACTCAGCTTAATATACCCAAGGTGAAGTAAATTATCCAAAATGGTATGTATTACTTTGTAATATTCAGGAAATTAGCAACATTTGATGTATACACATCCAGTCATCTCAGCAAGTAAGCTAACTATCGAGATAGGGAAAACTGAGTCTATTTTTGACTATAGTATACTAGAAATTGAGTAAAATCATATCTAGAATTTTAAAAATGTTAAATTTCATATTGAAGATTGGGTTCAAAATTTTACATTATTAAAAACAGTGTACATTAAATGTATTTCCTTAGGTTGGCTTCAAGAAAATTTCATAATAAAGTTCAGGAAATTATTTTTCAAATATATTGAACTATCAGCACCCAGGAAAGTGCTGATACCCTAAACTGGTCTGGGTACTCTAAGAGTACCCATGGGTACCCTAAACTGCTCTGTTCTTCGGTATACTCATATGAAAAGAATGTTCTTAACCCCTTGTTCTTTCTGATTAATCTTGACTCCAAACATCTTTGATTTTAAAGACATGCTCAGCTATGAAATTAGAAAAAATACACTTGCTTTTACTCTTTCTTAAATGTAAATTAATTTTCAATATAAAGAGACTGAATATTTGGGTGAAGAAGGCTTTTTAAAGTACACAGAACAAAATTTCCAGAATTTTCATGGATACAGCAATGTATGCAAAATTAGTGACATAATAATTTTAAAATGTTCACAGTGTTATTACTACAACTTTGGATTTATGAACATATTATGCAAAGATAAATTTCATTTACATGAAGAATAAAATTCATAGTAAACTAAGTGTATTGATTGAAGACATTTGAGAGTTTTTAACTCAATAACTGGAATATCATCTAATCAATGTGAAATATATTTATAGATGAATTATACATATTACATATTCACAAATATTTTGAAAATGCATTCTGAGAATTTTTAACTTTATTAACATATAATATCCTAATTAAGCCAGGGATTTAGCTCAGTGGTTCCACTGCCTGCCTCTCAAGTGTAAGATCCTGAGTTCGATCCCTGGTACCCAAAAAATAAAAAATAAAATTAAAAATATAATACTATGTTAATTAAAACAGCTATAAAATGTAATTATTTAAATTTTTCCTCTTCCACAAAATCTACTTGATTTAGTTTCACATGGGAGCATTTTGTCTCAGATATCCTCTCTTTTTTATGCTATCCAATACACCAGATTTATCCAAGGAAATAAAAGAAAGTTCAATGATCACTTTGCAGCAGCATGGTTACTTCACAGCTGAGTGACCCCAGACTGTGCTTTTTGTGTTTCATGGTGGATATGAAGAGAGTTTAACTTGATCACTACTTTGAGTTAAGATTTTTATGTTTTTCTAGGGTTGTTTTTTCTAGCATGGCTGTTATCTGTCACGGAGTAACTACATTCCTATTATGGTGTCCTTTGAAGCATGACATCATCACTAAAGATGAAACACATATACTGGATTGCAGGCACCTGAGATGAATTTTGATAGACTTTCTGAGGCATGTTGTAATCTGTAGGGGGAGACAAACATACCCTGTGATTTACTAGAGGGCCAATTATTGCTCTAAAGTGAAAGGTTTTTAATTTCCTGAAAGACAATGCAATGGATGTCATAATTTGCTTAGGGTTAGTGGATAAAGTCTTGAAAAATACACAATAACAGTATTAGGCAAATTGTATATATATTAAAAGTTAATTTCCTCAGGCCCAAAATTTCTCTAAACTAGAAAGCAATTGTATGTATAATGAATAAGCCAAAAATATTTGCATTGTGTCTTTTAGTTTACCATTTATCTCATGAGATTTTGTTTCTTTCAAATAATCATAAGGTTTATAACATGATATAGCAGAGGATTCTGAAGCTTGCCAAAGTCATATAGCTAAGAAGTGGTGAATTCAGGACAAGATTTTCTAGGTACTTATAACTTATATCCTAGTTCCTAATAGTTATAATTTTTATTTCTGTTTAACTGTCATGTTTCAGAGAATGTATAAATAGTTTTAAAGTTTGGCCATGACATATTCTCTTAACTTTTTTAATAAATATTTTGTCATTTTGAGAGTGTTGCATTTTATTTAAGGTGTTTCAAGTTAACAAGTTGTTGAATTATATGATAGGTATTTTAAACATAAGAGGAATTAATGATAAAAATTTTATTTCTGACACACTACATAATAAAATAATAAACTCTATGATTGTAAACTATCCTACAAGCATATGCCTTACCATGCCATAAATACTATAAAATATTAGGATAAATTATTTAATTTAAATACTCTTTCCCCAATCATTTCATTAGAATATCAAGGGGAAGGAACACAATAAATGCAAGTTTAAGGACATTCATTCAAATACTTTAAACAAATGTTTGCTTTTGTTTGTCTGCTTTGAGTGTCAACTATTTACTAAACATTATGATGCATGTTGGAATACATATCTAGGAAAAGTAAATAAACTGAACCCTTTTGCAGTTTAGTAGAGAAGGTAGGTATTGAAAGGTAGTTGTATAAGAGGATCATTTCAACTTTGAAAATTCTCCAAAGCACAAGCAAGTATGGATACTTATAATGAGCAATTTGATCTACTAGAGAGAATCCAGTTTTTAGCCACACTTTATAATTACATACTTGATTCAAATCAATTATTCCTTATTTATATCCCGATTTTATACATGAATTAACTAAGACTTTAAGGTATTTATGGGAATTAACCAAAGTAAATACGTAACACACAGCAAAGTAGGGACTTGAACTCCAATTAGATAGATTTTAAGTTTCTATCCTGTCTTATGTTATACACAGTCTCCCATAAGAAAGAAAAAAAAAAAAGAAAGAAAGAAAAACGAAGATTCCATTAGGAATTGGAAAAGAATTAAGTAAAATTCATACATAATGGGAAGATACTTGACTTCAGCAGACATCAGTAACAGTGCCTTCCTTAGCCACTTTGATACCTGAGACATAAGGAAAAATATTGATTTTACCTACATTGATGTTCTGCTTTGAGCAGATATTTGTATTAATTTTGATGTTTTAAAAATTTCCTTAAAATATTGTTTGCTTTGATTATATTTTAGTTTCTCCTTAACTTTTGTGCTGAAAGTAATTTCTCAGTCATCTAATCATTGTTCCAGACATGTAGACAGGAAAGAGAACAAGGACAAGGGATATATGGAAAATAATGAGATTTGAATAAACCATGTTGTCAAACATTCTAAACATGATAATAAGCATATATGAGGGATAACAAATGAAGAATGGCAGGTTGTAAAACCTGAGCTCTTGAGATAAATATATTTTGAATAGAGATAGTATAAGCACTCTAGAGTTTAGAAGTTTTAAACTTATTTTAGAACAGGTAAAGTTTCGGTTAATGACTTAAAAGTCTCCATAATACCAATTACAGTGGAAAATATTTCTTTTTGTAAATAATGATAAAACTATCCTGGAAATTAAGTATACTCCAATATGTTTCACTAGTGTCTGCTTAAACAAGAAATTTCTTTGTATGGTATAAAAATTAGTTGAGTTGTTTGGGTACCGTATGATGTAGAATTATATTGTCTATCAAGTGGTTTGATGTATTTTCATCCAGTTTTTGCCAAAATTTAATAAAATAAGTGAAATAAAAGCTGAAAATAAAGCCCACACACACGTTCCACATTTATTTGCAGTGCTCTTATGTATTGAATTTCTATATATCATGATTTTTACAACCTCATAATATAATTACCAGTGATAATTTATAATTATTGAGGAGTCTCTAACAACTTCCATCATAAATGACTGTGGTAATATGGTGAGCTAACAAGTGAATGAGAGCATCTCAACCATATGTCTGTCACCACAGGAAAAGTCCAAGAGGATGAAGAGCAGATAAACACAGGCTAAATTCTCATAATTACATGGAAGTGCAAACTAATGGTTGACAAATAAAAAATGAGATGTAAAATTACTTTCATATTTTTGGAGCTTACAAAATAAGGTACATTTATGAACATATATTCAACACCCAGGATTTAAAGCATATAGTTTACACTCAGAGAAGTATAAACACTTCACTAAAATGCTTCTTCACATGAGATCAAAAGTAAAATTCATTAATTCACACACAGGAGCTTCAAATCATAAATCTGAGTGAGGTTACACCTTTTTAAAACTGCAAATTGAAGTTAACAGATCAAATTCAATTAGCTCTGTTAACCTGTTCACAAAGGTGTAAATTCTTTATCAGAATTTATTACAAGGCTGACAATGTAATTTAACAGCAGTATTTAAATCTTCATCAGACAATTCAACTTTCAGGCTCAGGTTCATTTTTTTTCCTTTTCTTGAAGAAAATAAAAATAAAAATTATAATATTTTAATGTTAGCACCAATGGACAAATATAATAGTAATTGGATATAATATACAGAAAGTATTATACACTTCAGGTGAAATACAACTTATGAGTTAGAATTTATATTCCTAAATGGTAATTAGGATTTTGGAGCACTTAAGAATTGACATTTGATATGTACATTTTGAAAATATTATTTTATCTTGTAATGGACCTGATGTTAATTTCCCTTCAAATTCCTATTTCTGAAACCATTTCAATGAAATTGTCAATTTTCTATACTCAAGAGCACTTAAGAGGGGTGTTTTTTGAAATACAGGGAGCTGCACATTCACCACTGCTACTGGTGAGAAAAAACCCATCAGCTTTAATTTTTTTTGCAAAATGATTAATGTTCTTAGATGTTTTGAAAATGGTGCAATATCAATTGTCTTCACAAAATGACATATGATGTATTTTTAGTATTTGATTTGGGACATTAAAATATTTGTTTTATTTTATAATCCTGTGAATTTAGGAATCTGTTATCAATGAAAATAAGTTTTTTTAGGATGGATATCATGGAGGCTACAAAAACTTCAAGGTCTTGTTTTGTTTTGGGGACAAAATTTGTCTTTGGTTTACATGCCATCACATACTCCTACATGATATGAATAAATTTATGGAAATTGATTATATTAACATTTCTGAAATTTTAATCTTTTCAACTCTCTTAGAATTTAGATGTAATATTTTCTTATTTGAAGTATGTTGTTATACCTTTTGAAAATTACTACTCAAAATTTTACCACACTAATAAAATTGCATCATCTGCAAGTAATATTTTTTTAGATATGTACTATAAGAATTGTTTGAAAGAGTAATGAGATAAATATAATGCCTGATTTGGAAAACTCAATTTAAGTAATTATAGATATTTCAGGGATATATTTAATAATGCTTCAGATACATTTAATAATTCTTCAGATCTAATGCAATCAAAACCATTGATTGATGAAGAAACTACTGTCCTGATGGGTTGAATTGTTTTTCAGTCAATATGCTAATTACTAGCAGAATTTGACTTAAGTCTCAAGTCTTCTAATTGTGTCAAATGTAGCATGATTTTAACCATTTTAAAAATTTACTATTATCCTGAAATTCTTCATTTGTTTAAGAATAAGAAAAATGAGTGACAAAATCAGATTATTTTTCTCTACTTTGGTTTTGCTTTATATAAAATATTTGGATATTTTTGGAGATAGAGAGAGCGGGAGAGGGAGAAAGAGAACCTAAAAACAAATATTGAGACCATACTCTTAAGTGAAATAAATAGGACACACGTGTAAATACTGAATAGTTTCTCTAGTGTGAGAAACTGAAAGTGTAAATAAGGATAAAAATGATTAAAACAAATAACTGATAATTTGAAATAGGAAAAGGTTCAAAGGTGGAGGGGTGGCGGGAGAGGAAGGGGAAAGGGAAGAAAAGAAAGGAAAAATTATGAGGAAAAAAAATGGAAACAAAGTCTATGTAAATAGGGAAGGGTGGAGGGGGTGAAGGGTGCATAGGTAATGGGGAAAAAAATAAGAACTAAGATACATCATGTTCAGGTACAAACACCCAGTGATAAATGTAAATGTATTGTATACCTAAAATGTACCAATTAATATATAAATAAAAAAAGAACTAGCAGTTCTCCAAGGAAATGACTACATGTATGAACATAATGATAGTTGAAAATAATAATTTTCAGAAAAAAACACTATTTGGGGAAAATCCGCCTCATATGTTAATTTTAGTACTCATTTTATGGAGCTGAAATGATGGCAGTTCACAATGTCAGAGCAGCGTTATACAGACATAGGCTGTCTAATAGATGTCTGAGTGGAAAATGTTTTAGTTAATCTGATTGATTCTCAAGCTATTTTGAAATCATCAGTGGACCTTAGAAAGCCTTCTAAAGAGGATTTATTTTCAACATCCCCTCAGGTTAAAATGGTTAACAGCTTTGAATTAAGTGCTGTACCTTCAGTGACCTGAAAGGGAAGGGAAAGAGCACAAATGAATGATTTGTGGAAATGATGTACTTTATTCCCATTAAACATAGAAGACAGGGAATGAAGAAAAATTTGGTCAAATAGAATTTTGGAACTAGAAATGATATTAGATAAAATTGAGACAATTTTTATGTGTCAAGAACTTTGCTAAATACTTCATATTGATCATGTAATTGTTATTTTCACAGTGCATGATACACAGGGTGTAGTGGCTTCTTTTGATGGATACAGAAATCACAGTATTCTAATCTCACCTTCTTTTTCGAATAAGCCAGCTGAAATTCAAAAGGGACTGTAGCTATTTCAGTACACCTTTTGAGATCACTAGATTATAACCTATTCTTTTTTGATCTCTTAATGCTAATTTAGCATTTAATTCCCTTATAAATCTATGAATGTGCAAAGAAATACAGACAGATTGATCAATCAGCTGGTTGGTCTACAAACAGATAAAAGTACATGTATAAAATCTGAGTAGGAAATATATAGTATCTGACAAAGTTTAAGTGAAACTTATAAACATGCATTGAATATAATTAGAATTAGAAACTATATTATTAATTTTTATCTCAATATACTCAAAATTATTAAAAAATTCATTAAAATATATGTTTATCACTTTCCCAGTATAAGTATGACCATTACTGATATTAAAAATTCATTATTAAAATTAAGTAATATTTCAATTTTATTTGAGTTTTGTTTCATAAACCTTGAAATTTGTAAAATATAACAATAAATGTGTATTTGTTTTAAAAATCAGTATTTTTGTTTTTCTCTATAATGAAAGAATTTTTGCAAAGACAGAAGTATATACCCCACTTATCAGAAAATATTAATAAATGTGAATTTTGCCTGTAAATCCTTTTCGCTCAAATAAAAATGAAAGTAAAGCAAGATAACTTAATTTTCAATTTTTAACCCTAGAAATAATTCTTGTTTACCTTGGAAAAGAAGAAAAAATTTAGAAACTTACCAACTTATCCATAATGGTTTCATTGGGCGATAATTGCTGATATTTATGAAAGAACATATGATTGTGTTTAAATATGCCTATTAGTATGTATATGACACTGGGTTTGTAAGAGTGTGTAAGTGTGTAAAAAAAATCCAGTTTATTATTTGCGGACACCAGTTTTACATAGTAACGTGTAATAGAAGTCCTTATTAGTATTAATTTTTAAATAAAGATGATGAAAAACTTCATCTTGTGAAATGAAATTTGATCTGAGCTTAGCTCAACTTGAGAAAAATTTATTCATCTTTTCCAAAGTATAGAAAAGCAAATGGATAAAAACTACTACCATGATCTACTTTTTTGGTAGTTTATATAACTATCTTACCATTTTGCATATTTGTGATGTAGCATATTAATTATACTGAATATAAAATACGATTGAAGAAATAAATGATTTTTATTTTCTGTCTCATTTTTTTTAATTTGCCAAATTCTTTACAGCAACAGATAGTGTATCTGTAATCTTTAACTATCTAAATATTAAATTACCATATTTAATAAGATAAAATTTTGCAAATCTAAAATATTTTAATTTTTAAATTGAAATATTTCATATAATAAATGTTAATTTTAAAAGTCAGATGATTTGTAAAGACAAGAAGTGTTTTCATCAAAAATGGTTTTAATAAATTTTTTAATGAAAGAAGAAAGCATGATTTAAAGTAAACTTGCAGCTTCAGAATTCACATGATATCATACCAACATAAATCAATAAATTGTATGTAAACATTCAGGGCATCTTGAAGAAGAGATTCACTCAAAAGAAAGAAGATTTGCCATAGAATGTCTGTAAGAGTCCAAATGAAGCAAATAGTTTGTAATTTTCAGGGTCTCATGCACTTGACCAGTGTTTCTGAGTTTTATGTTCTGATGAATCATCTGAGAATCCTACTTCTACAAAGATTCTGATTGAGCAATTCTTAAGAGACATTTGGGGTTCACGTTGCTAAGAATAACCCAGTAATGTTCATGTTGCTGGTCTGTAGATTTCACTTTGGGTTAATTGTACTTTATATGTAATAGTTGTTAGTCGATGATACTGTGCCAAATTAATAGCTGATAAATTTGGGAAGGAGAGTAAACAACTTCCTGAAACTTTTCATATTGTGTTGTATTTTATTGCTGGTGTGATCAATTTCCACAAACTTAGTGACTTAAATACAAACTTATTTCCTTAAAATTCTAGATGTCAGAAATCTGAAAGGGGCTACAATCAAGTTGTTGGCAGGATTGTACTTCTGTAGGCTTCAGAAGAGCATTGATCTCCTTGGCTTTTCCAGCTCTAGAGCCTCTTTTACTCATTTGTTGCCTCATGGCCTCATTTTTCCTCAAAATCAGAAATTCTGGACTGAGTCTTTCTCACATTTTCTAACAGTTTCTTTGCTTTGATCAGTAGGTCTCCTTCTCATACTCTGACTTCATTCTGCCTCCTTTCCCTTTTAATCACTTAAAATGGGTCCAACTGGATAATCCAAGATTATCGTCCAATTGTAAGAACAGCTGATTAGTAACTTTAATTCCATTTTCGACCTTAATTCCCTTTTTAACATATGTTGTGGTTTGCATTATGTCCTCTAAAAAGCCATGTTAAAATTGTAACCCCTGGCACCATGATGTTGATAGTTTAAAGTGTTGCTTCAATATATAATATTGATTTTATATCCTATGCCGTAAGAATGGCTTTTGTTCATCTTGTTAGGTACATGTACCAACTTCTCATGATGAATGTAATCATGTATTGCAAACATGTACTAATAAAAATAAAAATTAGAAAAAAAAAATTGTAGCCCCAGGGTCCTTGAATCTGACATCTTTTGAGTCTTTTCAGATGTAATCATGCAAAAGTGAGATCATGGGGATAGGGTGTAGTCCAATATTCCTTTTTGTAAGAAAAGGAAAATTTGACCCAGATATAAATGGGGAAATTTACATACAATGACAAATGTCAGAGAATAGATGGGGCTCCAAGTCAAGAAACATCAAGTATTAATGGCCACAACCATAGTTACAGAAATCAGTCAGTGCTGTACCCAGAGTCTCAGAGTAAGGATGTCCCTGCTAATGCCTCTTCATTGGACTACCAGCTTCTAAAACAGTTAAAGTATACATTTTTGATATATTAATCCATCAAGTTTGGGTTTCTTTATCACAACCACACTAGTACAACATGTAACAAAACAGGTTTACAATTTGCTCAAATTAAGACTTTGAGTGTGGTACAATGCCTTCAAGCCATCTCTGTTGAAAACCCAAACGAGCACTGTTTGAGATTAGGGGTAGTATCTTATGAAATCAAAATGGAATAGTTTTGAATGCTGATCAGACTCCTTGAAAAGTGGCAAATGATCTTGATTTATGCAAGATTCATGATTTATGCAAGATTCATGATTAAAGTCATTGAGTTAAGATATCAAAAATCTGTGACATAGTGAATAGTATCAACCCATTCCTGATTGCTCTGTCCAAGAGGAGAGATCTGTAATGTAACAACATTGTTTGTTCTCACTCTCTTCATTACATGTCAGAAAGATAAATGATATACCAAAAATATGGTATTTTAGTGATTCTTAACTCTACAGTTACCTTACCAGTGAAGTCATTGTATAGGCAGAGTCATAGCTGTGCCAGACTGTGGAATGCCAGGTTTGCATCTTACCAAAATTCACATATTGGAACCCTGTCAACAAGAGGAACTTCTGAGGTGAGGTCTTTGGGAAGTAACTAGGATTATATTAGGCCAAGGGGGCAGAAGTTCCTCATGACAGGATTCTTAAACTTATACAAAGAAAAAAAGAAGATCTCTTTCTGTTTTTCTATGAGCACAAATTAAAGTAAGAATACATAAGCACAGAGTAGGAAGGTGGCAGTCTGCAAAGAAAGAATTCCTCAGCAGAAACTGAATTCTTAAGCCACTTCATATAGAGTACTATGTCATAGAAACTGGAGCAGACTATGACTTCATGAATCTTCTCCAAATTTCTGCACTCCTGAAAAGTAGGCCAAATTCTCCACTATTGTGTTTATTAATAAAAATGTAACACATTGTTTATATCTAATTTGCTCTTCTTCCTAAACTGGTTCAAGACTTTGGAAGGGATGAGAAGTGCTAGTTATTGGGACTCCTCACCTCCTAACTGAATTTACTAAAAGTTTTAATATCTGATATACTTTCTTCAGGACTGTATTTCTGACATTTGCCTGCCTGAATGGAATGTCCAAGTGTTATTCTGTAATCTGTACCAGTTTTCCACTAGTATTTACTGGGCAGAAGGGAGTAACACCCAATGATATCACTAATACAGCACATCACGAAGTTGCTAAGACTAACTACTGATAACAGATGCACAAAAAGTTCACATTTTTTGAGTCTCCAGTTGATGTGCAACTGGGTTGTTTCCAAGTTTTAGCTATTACAAACTGTGCTGCTATGAAATTCTTGTGGTTGAATTTATAAAATGGAGTACTACTCAGCTATAAAGAATGAGAAATTAGAGATATTTATAGCTAAATTGATGCACATTGAGGTGATACTCTTAAGTGAAATAAATAAGACATACATGTTTGAATAGTTTATCTGGTGTGAGAAACTGAAAGCATAAATAAGGACTAAAAGGTACAATAGATAATGTGAAATGGGAAGAAAAGGGGCAAAGGGGAAGGGGAAGTGGGAGGGGTAGGGGAAAGGAAAGAAGGGAATAGAATTAATTTGAGAAAATGAAAAAATGGAAACAAAGTCTTTGTAAATAGGGAGGGATGGAGGGGTTGAAGGGAGGGCAGGGGAATGGGGAAATAGTAAGAACCAAGATGGATTATGTAAAGGTGCAAATTTCCAATGATGAATGTCATTATATTGTATTCCCAAAATGTACCAATAAAATTAATTTTTTAAAGTTTATGTTTCATTCCTCATTGTGTATCATATATTCTACTATTAAGATAGCCTGAAAACATCAAAGCAGGACTGTCCTTTGACTTGCACAACACTTTATCCTGAATTAAACATTTTTAAAGAGCATGAAGTCTTATGTGCCTTTGATCATTCAAGTCCATTTGTATAGTGCAACCAGGCCTCAAGCTTTCTTGCCCTTGCTTCTGAGGACATGCTTTCATTTTTCTTTAAGGCAAACTTTTCATGGTCATACCTTGTACCTGTCATCATAAAGTTCTTCTGCGCATGACAGAATGAAACTCCAACACCTTCATTTCAGCAAAAGTATTTTTGTTTCCCAGTCACACATACTCTAGTTCCTTTTATTTTATTTTACCTAATAAATCAATCTATTAACTCTGAAATGCCACTGGGCATATGAATCATCTGAAGAGTTTTTTTTTAATATGGACTCAACATTTCGTTCAACAATTTTCTCTCAGGTGATCTGCATTAAATGCTCAAAACTATATTTAAACATCTCATAGATATAAAAATAAAATAAATGAATAGTGGACCAATCTCCCACTTCTTTGCTATATGCACAGAATTGCTGGCAAAAACTTACCCACTACAAATTTATTATTAAAAAAATACCTGAATCATCATGAACCCAAAACCACTCAACTATTCTGTTACTTACTCTTAGATACCAATGTTTCATATTTCATCAAGTAATGTCTGTGAAATTCTACTTGATTCTCAACTTCCAATCTTAACTACATTCAGCAAAATGCCTTACCTCTAGCTGCACTGTATATCTACAAATATAACCCAAAATAGATTTACATCATTTTTGTTCAGTCTTGGAGCATGAAATTTCCCTTGTGTTTTTTTTAATGTATTCCATATTGTACTTTCTTCCTTATTTTTTTAAGTTGACTTCTCCTGCTCCTCTCTCTTGAGGTACAATCATATATTAGTCTATAAAGATATTTGTAGAGTACCATTTATTAGTCAATAACAAATAAATAATATATACTTTAAAATATCCCTTTACTTATATACTAATGATAATAATGTTTGATATTAGCTATTGAAATATCAATTTCCAGTAACGTAAACAATGAAAGCATTTGGATTTTCTCACATGATCGGTGTCCTACTGAAAACCATTTATTTTAAGATTTGTTCATTTTCCAAGGAGTCTATAGTTCTTCTACCTTTATTATATAGGTTTTATTCTCAAGTTTTTTGCTTCATGATCATGAAACAGCCATAGATCTCCTTTCTACTTTTGCAAGCCAAAAATAAAAAGGCAAGAAAAAAGTAATTTGACTTATATTTAGAAACAAAATTGTTTCCTGAACTCTCAGGAAGATATTTATTTAATCTAGTTACATATCAAAAGTGAACAAAATATGTCCACTTCTAAATAAAGATTCTCTGAAGGAAAGACTTTTTGTCTAGGAATATTGCAGATATATTAGTTTCTATTGTTGCATAAAATATCACCAAATACTTATCAACTTAAACAATATCAACTTATTAGATCATAGGCGCTTAAAGCAGAAATCTGGGTAAGCTCAACATGTTTATCTTAGAGTATCAGAAGACCAGAATCAATATACTGGCCAGGCTGGATTCGTATCTGTAGGACCCATGCAATGAGATTTTTCATACTCATTCAGGCTGTTGGGAAAATCCAGGTTTTTTGTATTTATAATTCTGAGTTCCCATTCCTGTGCTGGTTATTGGCTAATAACCTCTCTTGACCCCATAGGCCAACCCATATTCTTTCTTGCAAGTTACCATGTACCAAAAAACCAACGATGAGTTGTCAGTTTTTCCTGACACTTTGAATCTCTCTAACTCATTCTTTGCTCCCAACTGGAGAAAACTCTAGTTTTTAAATGACTTATGTTATTATATTTGGCCCAATTGAATAATCTCTCTAATTTAAGATTGACTAAACCATAAATACAATAACAATCACAGTAGTGACAACATATCTTGTTTACTACTTTCACCTAGAGTCAAATGAGAGGGAGTTATATGAGTGTAATGTCATGAAGTCATGCTGAGCATTTGTCTACCACAAGTGCTCTGAACAGAATAATTTTTTTAATTACTGTGGAAATGAGTATAAGATAAGGAATAAAAAATGTTCAGTAAATTTCTAGTTTTATACTTCAGTCACTCTTTTCCAATTCAGCCAACATTTTGAAAACACCATCTATACTCATTGAATTGATTTCTGCAGTAATTTTTCTTTTCTTCTTGATCCATCTTAATCAGAATTTTATTCCACAATATATATTAGTATACTATGGAAGAATTCATTATGAATTTCCACATTAAAAAGTCCAAGGTCTCATTTCTAGACTCTCCTTTTTAAGTATTCTCCAAAATGTTAACATTAGCAACTTTCTTATCTTTTATGAAACTTTTAATTCCTTCATTTATAGGACAGCTTTGACTCCTAGTTTTATTCTCAAATAATTTTCTAGGCCTGCTATATAACGTATAATGGGATGATAACTCAAGATCTTTAAAGCTAAGGAATCTTAACGTGGTTGATATATACGTAACTTTCCTTGTTCTCCTTGGGACAAGCAGCAGTAGTAGGAAAGGATGCTTTCAATTAGGGAAGAGGATATAAGACTCTGTACTAGAGGAGCAGAAATTGCTGAGCTACTGAGAGTGTTCACACTGAGAATATCTCAGTTATGTTCCACGACTTTCCTCTATATACATAGCAAGGAGCTGTCAACTTACATGGAATCCACGCATAACTCTGCATACATTCAGGAAAAGAATTAGCTAAGGAAAGTCAAAGAATTATCAAATATTGGAAGAAAATTAGCAGTGTAAAGGACTAAAAACAGAGAAGTTGCAAGAAACTGAATTAATAATCTGAAGAGGACTTTCCAGCAAGTGTAACTAATATCAACAGAGTAATTCAATTGCATTAACATCATAAAATAGAAAACAGTCATGGAAAAATAGCTCAATAGATAGGATAAACATATAATGGATACAGTTGAGGATCATATTGTTGAGCTAGGAGTTAAAGTTGAAGAATAGTGTGAAAACATACTACAATGGCATATGGAGATGAAGTTTATAAAAAACAAGTTATAAATCAGAAAAGAATTCTCAGGAGTTTCAATGTTTGTCTAATAGAAAACACAACAGGGAAGAGTGTAAAGTGAATACTTAAGGCAATGAAGTGAAAATGATTCAGAAATAAAGTTAGAAACTGTACTTATCTATTTTGAATATTTAGGAAAACAATATCAAATATATTTTCAAAAGGGAAGAATTACAGTCAATCTAAAAAGAAACAATAATAAAATAATATGTAGAGAGATATTTGTTAATATCTATTTGCTAAATGCAATATCACTAGATGGTACAAAAATATCTTCAAAATTATCAAGAAAAATAAATTAGAACCTACATTTTAATAGGCATTCAAAATATAATTAATCTATAAAATGAAATTTAGGTATATTCAGATATAAACAAATACTGTCTGAAATAATTTTTAGGACATACTGTAGACATTAAAGAATAGTTTTCCTAAAAAAAGAAGTGTTTTCCTCAAATAAGATATTTTTGTTTAGAATTTAAAGATGAAAAATATTCTTGAATTGGACAAAAACAGTGATAGTAAAACATTTTAAAAATATTTTCATACATGCCTCTAAGTAAAGCAAGCACTTTCAATCATTTTCCTATTCGATTATAACATAAACCAGAATAGGATTATTTTATGTGCAAACAAATTTACAAATTTAAGTTTACAGACTCCTAATGAACATAGTGTTTCTGCTTATTTCTGGTGTTAATATTCAGCTCTAAACACATGTGTGTATATATATATATTTATATATGTGATAATTTTAGAGATGAAAAAATTTTCACCATGTAAATTAATAACCTGTAGGAATTCAAGTCTGAAGAAAATGCAAAATGTATGACTATAATATTTGCTGAGCAGGTCCTATATGTTTTGAGAACAAAGATTAATCAAATTAAAATCAATTTTCAATTATCTTTGTGAGATTTTATATGATTACAAAAATCCATCACTGTATATTGTGTTTGTGACTACATTCTGAGTAGTATATAAATTTATTTAAAAATACTGTTTATCTCTATTATTCTTAATGTGTCAAAGCATAATAAAACACTAATTCTGTGAACTTTTTTCATGTGTACAAAACTTAAGCAAATCAAAAAAGAATTTGATATCTAATGAAATTGGGAACTCCACAAAAATAAATTTTTACCTTCATCTAATCAGACATCACAAGGAAGTTTCCTAGAGTGATAATCTATCATACTAGGCTTAAATACATCCTATTTAACATTCCCCAGTGTAAGAAAGGCCCTTTTTTGGCTAGTACTAGTAGAACTCCTCACACGAGGGTCATCATTGTCTTTTGGATTAAATGTCCAACCTTAGACCAATCACTATCACTTAGGAGAAAGAATACTTTGATTGGACAACTTTAGTCTTGTGACAAAGCAGAATTTTTTTTTTTTTTTTTGTATCAGGGATCGAATTTGGGACCTTGTACTTGCAAAGCAGGTGGCAGAACCACTGAGTTAAATCCCTGGCCCAAGTCAGAATTTTTTGAAACATATGATCTGAGAAGCAAATTAGGCAAAACAAATCCATATGTGAACCAAAAATAACCTTGTCTCTCTCTCCACGACTTTCTTTTTGCAATGAACATATGGTACTAAATTAATGCATATACATTATCTAGTAAGCTTAATCTCTGTGAGGAACCATTATTGAAATGACTCTAAAATGTATGAAGAAAAAAAAATAAAACGTATGAAGGGACAATTTTTCCACATATCTCAAAGCTATATAAAAACATAATATTAATTTTAAGTGATAGAAAGGACACATATTAAATTCAAAGCATTTGTAATAATTTAGTTTATAGAGAAATCAAATATCAGGGCTAAAAATAACAATAACCTCCAGTAATTAATTAATATTAGATTACTGACACATATTTGATTTTGAGGAAGTAATATTTATTTTGGTATTTACACTATGTATATGTTCCTCAACATTTTGTATAACTATGAGAGATATACTCTGATGAAGAATGCTACCCTGAGTGTTTATTCTCACATTCCCCACCCCTCATTGAAACCTAATCCTTAATGTGACAGAGTTTGGTAGTAGGATGTTTGTGGAGCAATTATGGCATGAGGGTACAGTTCTCATTAATGAGATTAGTGCCCTTATAAAATATTCGAGAAATTCTTTGTTCCTTTCTCCACTTCAGGATGTATGAAATAACACATGGTGTCACCAGGCATCATAACGGCACCATGTGTATCTTGGGCTTTCCAGCTTTCAGAACTAGGAGGAATAAATTTACTTATTTTCTTCTTAAGCCATTCATTATTTGGTATTCTGTGAAAGATCCCTATATTAATCTACTTTTCCTATGCTGGCACAAAGTTCATGACATACACATCTTAAAGGAGAAAATAGTCTCTATTTGGCTTACAGTTTCAGAGACTCTGGTCCATGGCTGGCTGGCTGGCTGGCACTGAGGCAGGAACATTATGGTAGATAGGTGTGTTAGAGCAAAGCTGCCCACATCATGGCATCCAGGCAACAGAGTAAAGAGACAGAATGCAGAAAGAAGATGACAGAGAGGAAATATTCTCAAGTGTCTCCATGGCCCAACCAGACACATTTAAAAGTGTACTTTACTAATCTTGTAAGCATCTGTTAAGACAAGCAAGGTTACTGTTAAGTCAAACTGTCACACAGCCCAGACATATAAGACAAGGAATTAATGGCCTGTCATTCTTGCATATTTCACGATGTAGATCAGTGGTGGCAAACCTATGGCATGCGTGCCACAGCCGGCACTCAGAGCCTCTCTGTGGGCACGTGAGCCAAGTTACCCCAGCTGCCAAGCACAAAATATTCAGGTTTCATTGCAGTGTTGGCACTTTGTGTTAAATAAGTGGTTTTGGGCTTGCAATTTGGACACTCGGTCTCTGAAAGGTTCACCATCGCTGATGTAGATTCTGACTCTTTTGAAATGCTTGAATATTGTTAACATTAGCAGTAGTTTACCAAATCAAAATAGTGCTTTTTCTGATCTCACTGTAACAACCTTCAAAAAGATTATGAGAGACTTCTATTGTGTTCTTTTCTGTCCCAAATATCATATTTGTATTTATCCAGATAAATTTGAGAGGAGCAGGGGTTAAATTTGAGCATTTTTCCCTCCTTTCATCTATAGCAGTGAATTTCAATGTTTCCTATAGACAGTGTTAGTATTCCACTGTTTCACCACTCCTGATAGACACACTTATTTTGATTTAATGATGAGTCCAATGACTTTTTCAATGATATTAGCTAGATACTTTTTGCATAATTTCAGCCTTGTGCAAGTACTTAAAGTAATAAAGTTAGTACAAGAAGCATCTTTCTTTTTCATGGCAGGAAATAAACTTAAGAAACATGAGCTTATATTTATGTAGGGGCTCTACCAACTTATTGAAATTAACAAAATTTCAAAATAGTAGGGTTTTTGAGAGATGGTAACAATCAGTAATTTTCTCAGCTATGCTTATTTTTCAGATTACATTCAATTTCCTAGTTATACCTCTTTAATTATTTGATATGTATATAGTTATACAGCATATTTTCTCTAAAGAAAAATTAAATGTGCACTGTCTCAACATGGAGATTTTGAGGATAATTTTAAATGAAAATAAGAATACAAATACACATACAAATCTAGTGAATATAGTCATCATAATACAACACTTGCAACCTTGGCTGTGCTTATTTTATTAAATGTGTTCCTTTCCCAATTATGAGTCCAGTAACCATGAGTCTCTCACCATTATTTCACTTTTTCAATGTAACAATTAATGTGAGTCTGTGTCCAGTCAAGAATATGTAGTAAGTTATTGGTTGAATAAATGAGTTAAAGGATGAATAAAGAGTATATTTGTATGTAGTAAATTAATTTTGATAATTGCAATTCATAAATAAGTACATTTGAAGAAAGAGAATGAAAGAGAGGAAGAGAGGGAGAGAGAGTGAAGAGGAGGAGGAAATAAAGAATGAATCCAATAGTCTTGGATAGAAACAAAACAGGATAATGAGGCTACCTCCATCTCCTGAGAATAGAAAATGGAACTTTATTACTGAAGTGTTGTAGGTTTAGAATTTGGAAGTTGAGAAATGTTTTGAATATACTGAATATGACATACTTATAAAAGACAGAAATAGATGTTAATAGAAATAAAAACTCTGGTAAGTGATCAGATATCATTAGGGTAACATACTATTTGAATAAAAATTTTGTTTTAGTACAAATTTGCAATCTTTATCTAACCTTCAACATTTTGGTCATTGTTTTGCAAATTTATTCTTAATGAAAAAATAAGGACTAAGGTAATTAACTCCTTAAACTTTCAGAGTAAGTAATGTCATTGAATATTAAATGTCTATCTCAATGTTAGTGTTACATTGCTCTGACATAGTGGTATTAGAAATAGATAAACAATATTCACCATGAAAGTCTTTTGAAGTTCAATTTTTCCTCTATAACAAAATAAATAAACTTCATGTCATCCTGGTTTTGGAAATTTCTGCTCCTATTTATGTGTTTTTATTAAATACCTTAATACTATTAACAAAGTCTAACTATTGGTTAGCAAAAAACAAAAAAGAAGGGATAGAGTACATAAATCTGTGCTTACCAAAAAAGGCGAACATTTCTTGGTAAAATTAGACACTTATGAAGCTTTTTTTTTTTTATGATACCCCAGACTGAAGCTCATAATACTGTTCCATTTATTTTATGAATTCCTTATCTTGAAGTTTTCTGGTTTTTACCTACTCTTTTTTACTAAAATAAAGGAAGAAAAATGTATAGTTCTGTTTTCTTTTTACCTTACATTATGTTCAGCAACAGAGGCTTTGCCCATGTCTTACTCTTTCCATTATTAATATGACTTGTATGATGGTTTAAGTCATTTTCAGTATTAACATTTTGATATTAATCTGCATACGTTTTCTTTATATTCCACCATCTCTTTTATACTACTCAATATTTGGTTCAATTTCATTCTCTTTGAAGTGGTCCCTGAATCCTCATATAGAGGCAGCCTCCCACTCATTTCTTTCATCGCTTAACAGATATTAATTGGGTTCCTAATTTGGAGTATCTTTTTATTATAAATGGCCAAAAAATCCACCAATCCAGAGGCAGTATCTTCATGTAGTTTGTATTCCAGTAGAGGTATTGGTAAATTATAATTATTGACATGTGTAAAATTTTTAAACTAATAGAAATTGATAAAATTATTTTATGAATAATGTTTATAAAATAATTCTTCTTAATGGTTTGCTTGTTGGAGTTGCCTTTCTCTGATTTTTCTCTGTTAATCTAACTACCTTCTAATTTCAATCACCCTCTTCAAAATAAGTTCCAAGAATCATTATAAATGTACAGTATAATAATGTTAGTAACAGATGGTCTGTGAATAGATAAGTAAAACAATTTTTGATCAGTAATGGAAATTATTTATTTCAAATTATAACTATTTCTATTTGAGTTCTTAGAGCTCAAGCATATGTTTGCTGTCATAGTCACAGATCTGTGGACTGTGAAAATAATCCACAGCTACCGTATGTTAAAAGAAATATTGCAGCTGATATACGAAATCTAATTTTCTCACTTTCCCCCGTCTTCTTTCCCAAACAATAGCATAAAATCACATATTTTTCAATAAGGTTTTTGTCATTAAAATCAAGTAGAATTATTATAATTATTATAATTATTTATAATCTATATAATTTTTGGAGCTGTATTATGTCATCTTCCCTCAAATACCTCACTGGTAATATAAAATAAACTAAAATGATTAATATAATGAGTAATTTACATTTACTGTACAATAAATCAAATGAAAAAACAAGGCAGATATACCATCCTTAATTTTTAAATTATTCTAAATCAAAATATTTGTGCAATATCAAATAGATTGATAAAATATAAAAGTTATCAATTTTTATATTCATTTTATGACAAAATGTTGACAAAGAATAACATGTAGTAGTAGTACAAATTAACATGATATCATAGAAAATAATAATATACAGCATACTCATAAAGTTCTATCATACAGACATAAATATTCATTAAAGCTCTTTGAAATGCTCATTGCTTAATCATGCCCTCACAAAATTAGACTGATGGTACTCATAGGAAGGAAAATTCTCATAAATAATATATTATATTTATTTGTATCTATCATTTATCTGCTGTCAGTACTTGGATGAAATGCATAGTAAAATCAGCTGTTTTTTAACAAATATTAATACTATTTTATGATTATCAAATTTATGTTGGTAAATGAAATGTTTTATAAATGAATTAAATAGAAATACAAAGCTATTTAGCAATTATAAACCAAGTAAAAATTTTAAAATTATTACATAAAATTAATAATCTTTATAAATTGAATTTATGGTTCATGAGACACTTGTAAATTATTAGGAAAAACAATGAAAACATGGAATTTTTATTTATTATTTCATAAATTCTGAATTCTATTACCACAAACATGATCTCTAAATCACAAGTTAATTATCATAATTATTTCAGTTTTTATTAGGTAAGTCTTAGATTACATCTGACAAATCAAACATTAAAAAATGGTATGACCTTGAATAAAGAATGATGACAAAAATATTAAAAAATGATTCATCTCTGCACACATTTGTTTTTGTATTTTCCAGTGTAGGGAAGAGATGAAGAGCAAAATTATATAGACATCAGCCAAGTCAACACTATACAGTTCTCCCCAAAGTAAGATATAACGTAATGAACTCAAACATTTGTAAGCACAGACATTGAGCTGAGAATTAAATGATAATACTTTATTTGGATATAGTTTGATGCACATAGAGGATGTACATAGAATGAAAATGAAGTGTATAAGTTAGAAATAGAGTAGTTGAATTGGAGTAACAAATAAACCACGAATCTCAGTGGCTTTTGACAACAAAAGCAAAATCTCAGTTTTGTTTCTACTATATCTACTACAACAAATCTCCTGACAGAGATGAAAGGGAATCTGGGTCACATTAACCATTCATCAGCCAAATTAGTTCAATACATGATGACAAAAAATTGCATATTTTTTGTTGACTTTTGTAATAAAAACTATAAAAATTATAATTATATCAAATTCATACAACAATTTTTCTCTCTATAGTATATCTTAAAATATTCAATATACAATACAATATTTTTAAAATCTGTCCAGTAGTATCTAGTCTGTTTCCGAATTCTTTTGGAATTATTGTCTTTTTTTGAACAACATACTTCACACTGTCATGTCGACCTTTCCTCCTTTTCTGTGGGTGGTATAATTTCAATAAAATGTCTACTCACTGAATGCAATGGTGAAGACATTGATGATGGATGTCCTGCTTGGTGTTTTGCCATCCCATATTTTTCAATTATTTGGTCTATTAGAGCTAATCTAAATTGTAAATGACTTTTTCAACTCCTTTTTCTGAATCAGTAACAAATGAGTTCCATATTTTTTGGTCCAGAAAGTGCATAAATATTTTGTATTATTTTCCTTGCTCTCTGATTACAGGATTGCTTTTTAGAAGTTGGTCAATGCTCACAACACCACCCGTAGAATTATTATAATCATTGACTACTACTGGAAATTTTAGTTTTGCTTTTTCTTTCATGTTCTATCACTTCTGTATTACGAATAGTTGACAATTAGGAGACATGCTTTATGTCTTTCCATTTTATAACACAGGCTTCTCCTCTTTGATAGGCTAACATTTCTCCCTTTTTCAGTTGCTTCTTTGCAAATCTTCTGGCATTTCCTTCCAGTCTCAGGGTTCAAAATAAACATCCATTTTATATTGTAAAATAATATCATTGAGTTCTGCAGAAGTATAAAAATTATACCTGATGTACTTAAAATAAGAGTTTTTTAAAATTAACTTTATTGGTACATTTTAGGTGTACATCACGATCACATTCATCATTGAGAATTTGTACTTGTACATGATATAATTTAGTTCTTGTTTTTTCCCATTCCCCTTCCTTCCCTTCCAACCCTCCACCCCTCTCTCTTTATAGTAACTTTGTTTCCATTTTCTCTTCTTTTCTCACATTTTTTCTTTCCCTATTTTCCTTTCCCCTACCCCTTCTACTTCCTTCCCCTTTGAATTTTTGCTTCCTATTTCACATTATCTATTATAAATTTTTCCTCATGTACACATTCAATTTCTCACACCAGAGAGACAATTCAGTATTTACATGTGTGTCCTATTTATTTCATTTAAGAGTTGGCCTCACCTTGCACTAAACTAAAATCAAAATGGATCAAAGAGCTAAATATTAAAACAAAAACACTAAACCTGCTAGAAGATAGGTTAGATAGAACTCTTGAAAACATTAGCATAGGAAAAGACTTCATGAATAAAACCTCAATAGCAGGAGAACTAGCACAAAGAATGAACAACTGGGATCTCATCTTATTAAAGAGCTTCTGCATACAAGAGAAAACACCAACAGCATGAAGAGACAACCCATAATGTGGGAAAAATTTTTACCAGCTGTTCCTCAGACAAAGTTCTATTATTTAGAATATATAAAGAACTTTTAAAAAATCAGACTTCCCAAATTTAAAGAATTTTTGTAGACTGTAGCACAAAATTATAGGTTATTTTACACAAATAAAATGAACCCAAATTAGAGGAATTTCCATGACTTCAAATCCAGCCTGAACTACACAGTGAGACCCTGTCTGAAAATTTAAAAATTGTGTTGTATTTTGTTTGGGTTTGGTTTTTTGGTTTTTTGCAAGGTCTTCCTAAGTCACTAAATATCATTGCCTGGGCCAGGGTGAAAAAAATAATAAACATGAATTTGTAAAAGAAAATAACCAGAACTTGTTATTAGATTTAACTAGAAAAATATCAAAGGCTAATGTACTAAATTAAAAAGTATGCAAAAAATAGTTGATAAAAAACAAACAGGTCAGTTTCTCTGGTGTGAAAAACTAAAAGTGTAAATAAGGATCAAAATGTATAATTGATAATGTGAAATAGGAAGAAAGAGTCTAAAAGAGTAGGGAAAGTGGGAAGGGTAGGGGAAAGAAAAGAACGGAAAAGAAAAAATACGAGAAAAGGAAAAAATGGAAACAAAGACTTTGTAATAGGGAAGAGTGGAGGGGGTGAAGAGAGGGCAGGGGAATGGGGAAAATGTAAGAACCAGGATAGACCATGTAAAGATACAAGATCCCAATGATGAATGTAACTGTATTGCATACTAAAGTGTACCAATAAACTTAATGGAAAAAAAAAAGATAAATGAGTGTACCTCATTCAAACAAGAATTGATTGGTTGAAATGACACTCGCTTGAACGCTGCTCTGGGTAGTCAGTACATAAACAGCATAGTGCCCAAGTGACAATGGGGTAAACTGTTAAGTGGTTAAATGCTGGCCTTTAAAATTTCTGCTTAGAAGATAAAAGTCCCTTTCACCTATGTTCCGTTGACTAAAATGTGCAAGGAAAGATTAATCCTAATAAAAATGTGAAGTATAATTTTTACTCAGAAATGACCAGTAATTAATTTGTAAATAATTCCAACGTATAGTATAATCTTTTCTATGTACTTGTAGCATTTTACCATTTAAACTTCTTGAAATACACACTAAGTTAGGCCATGTTCACCAATGATATAAACAAAAGTTGAGTCCAATCATGTCCTAACACTCAAAAACTTGGATTTCATAGTCATTCCAATACTAAGTTAAATGCATCTTTCCTTGATACAGACATCCATATAGTATGACGACTAAAAACTGTTCCCTTTTTTCAGGCATGGTATTTGTTGGCATAGGTATGCAATAATGGCAATAAATATTTCAACATAGCAAGAAAAGTTATATCTCAGGTGACAGTGATCGCAAATAATTCTGAAATTGTGCTGGGAAGACATTGAGAAGGTCTCCTACAATAGCGTAAGAAATTCCATCTAGAAACTCATTTTCTGATCCATTTTTCCACATAATTCTTAAGTATTTTCATATAGTCAGCTTTCTGTGTCTGTGTGCTCCACATGTACATATCCAACTAAGTATGTATCAAAAATGTTAGTTAAAAAAATATGTGCTGAATATGTGCAGCATTTTATTCTTGTTTTTATTCCCTAAGTAAAGAATAACAACTATTTACATAATGTTTACATTGAAGTGAGAATTAATTATCTAGAGATGATTTAAAGAATGTGGGAGGATTGGCTTAGGCGGTGTACAGCATTATTATTATTTTACACAAAGGGCTTGGGCATCCACTAAATTTGAAATCCACAGTTGTTCCTTCTTCCACAGATACCTGCAGGGGACTGCAGTATTGATTATGCCCAAAGAAGGCTATAAGCAGTGCAGGCTGTAAAGAGTTAACCCCACAATTTCCTTGTTTATAGAAGTGAGTCTGGCCAAAGCCTACATGCTGAGGTCTGAGTAACTCACAGCCAAATTCCATTCCCACAACTAAAACTTTATTAACTAGAAGGACAATGTTCTAATTACAGCCATATATTTTGCCTATTCTATTCCTAATCGAGAATGCTATGTCTTTCTCCTTTACAAGCCTTCCCCTCATTGGTTTTCATATAAACTGTATGATTGCATGTCCTCACACATAGTCCTGCTCTTGCACAAAGCTTGCCTTTACCCCAATTGATTACTAATAAAAATGAGTGGCTTGAACTGACTAGTGCATTTGCTAATTAAGCAGCATTGGACATACTGGCTCCTCAGTTTCTCTGTCTCTTTAGTTCTGTGTTTTAGTTTTTTTTTCTCAGCCTTGCATTGTAAACTGACCAGTAGGATGGAGCCTGCTGCTGAGGTTTCCATTAGATACCATGTCCATTTTGAGCTTCTTACATGCTAAACCACAAACAATAATCTTACACACTTTCAGAATTCAAAATATTGAAGATTTACTATATTTACATCAAAAATACATTATACATTATAAAAATTGTTAATTCTTTACTTATCCATGAGAACATTTATCAGTTTATATAATTGCTTTATATCAGTTTGTATTTTAAGGGACGATATATAGTGCATGCTCTGAGATTATATGATTTTTTTTTTTTGTACCGGGGACCAAACTATGGACCTTCTGCATGCAAAGCAGGTGGCAGAACCACTGAGCTAAATCCCTGGCCCTCTGATATTAATATTGACTGATGAAAAATTTCCATTTAATATCTTTAAAGAAAAAATAAAAGTGAAAATGGTAGGCAAATATCTGTAATTTTAAATGTTTAAATCAAAATTTTTCCATGTAATTTTGGCATTTTGCATATGCAAAAAGAGATATATAGAGAGCAGTATTTCTTCACTTGAATGTAAGTATTCTGTTATATATTTTTTTCTGTTGACAGCGTCATTGGGTCCTCAATTTGGTCCATCATTCATCGATTTTAAAAATAGCAGATATGTATTTAAAAATACATATCGCATGGTTTCTTTTATACGAGAATCCCAAGTTCCAAATAAAGAGCAAAATAAATGATAAATAATAGGAAGTAGGGAGATAGATCCTTCTCAAATGTGTAGGGAATCAAGGGATGGAGGATGGAGGGAGGGGAAGGATAGGATGAAAAAGGAATTAAGATGTGTTATGTACATGTACAAACTTCACACAAGGAATGTAAACATTATGTACTGAAACGTGTACTGAGAAAAAGTGGGCATTTTTTGACCTACCATACCCCTGACAATGAAAAATTAATGACTATCAAATCTCACAGTCAAAAGTCCATATCTCTAAGGTGTAATGGAACATACTGTCCTCACATGAAATTATTATACACAAAGGCAGTTACTTCTGGCCTTTGTACCAATGTCATTTGTTGCTTATGACTTTTATAGAACTTACTAATTTCTATTATAATTTTTATAAATGTAGTTCCTAGACAAATATCCTTAACATTTAAATATGTATTTGGTACCACTTATATATTTATGTATTTGGTTCCAATATTTTGATATATTAGAGACTAAAATTTGTGTGCTAATTAAATGAGTAAACAAATTAAATAGAAAGAAAACGTATGTTAAGTAGCAATTAAATTAGTGTTTAAACATCAATAAAGGTTCTCAACAAAAACAAACAATATTGAGTGGACTAAGTTGTAAAAGAAGCAGAGACTTAGACAATAAAGGTAATGGGTTGTTTAGGTCAAAACAAGTGTAGAAGAAAAGGATAAATGGAATGATTAAATTATGATAGTGATCTGATAAATTCTACTCATAGGTCTAGGAAAATGTTCAGACCATGAAGAATATCTGATATATCTCTATCAGTTCACTGCACTTGTTAAAAAAAAAGTCATATACAAGAGCACCCTAAGAGAATACTTAAATAATTTCTGAGTACATCACAGATGTAGTCTGTCAAATATCATTGAAAGTCACACACAAAACTGAAACTTGTAAACCTTGGTAATTTTCATAAGCATTTGCAATCTCTAATAAAATTGCATTTCTTTTTATCACTTAAACAGTTATTCTGGAAATTTTTAAGTTCTTTAAGATACGTTTTTCTAAAGTTGTTCCATTACTGGAATATAGAACTATCATCTTTAAAACATTTTCATATGTTTATCCACAACATGCATCTTATTTTGTAAAATAAGAATCCCAGAAAGGTAAAAGTAACTAAAACTATAAATTTCAACCTTGTTTTATGGAACATCAGAGACTTGATAGAATGATAATTTAATGTCCTTCCTTTTAGTTGAAAACAAATGGTGTATAACTGACAGCACAACTCAAGAAAAACAAATACAGCCCACCATAACTCAATTTTACTCTGAATTTTCAACCAACAGAACTTACTCCCTTAAGCAACAGAAGTGGAAGCAGGATAAAACAGTTTAGAACTCACCATCAGACTTTTCTTGAGAGAAGGACCCATAAGCTTTATGGTAACCCCAAATTTGTCTGGGTATTTCAGGCCCTCAACTCCTTTGTAGTTATTCCATTACAGCTAAATATGTCAATACACAGCATGTTTTAGTATACTCGCAATACAGGGCTTGTCCCAGTTTATTTTTTTCTATACATTAGCATAAATTTTGTAAGTTCGTTTGGTTTTACTAGGTTTGCAGACATTTATTATAACTTCTCTGTATATTTTCAGACCTAGTGGTGCAAATGATTATTAGAAGTGTTTATATTTTCTATGTGATTTTATTCAGGTAGGATAAAGCCACAGCTGGTGAAACAATTAAACTCAAGTATTAATAGCTAGAGAAAATTAAAGTGTATTTTCTACTCATAGAACAACCTCTGAGGAGAGGATGGTCTCAGGCCAGGAGAATTGAGGCTCTGTCTCTTCTGCCAAGAGTGATCATCTTCTTTTACACCTAGTATGAAGCAAAGAAGAGGTGTCAAAAGGAAGGACAGGTATTCTTTCAACAAATAAATTTGGGTTAATTTCCTCTCATATTTTACCAGTGACAATCCTGGTATATTCACCATTTCAAGACATCTTACAGTCTTCTGAAAATCAGGAGAAGGGATTTCATCAGACAAAGTAAACTTCACCAGAATGAGAAATTTAAAATTTAGTTTTACAAATTTCCAAGGGAGGATGCTAGAAATGGAATTTGAGAGTGCCAAATCCAATTACTTGATCTAATTTTTTTCTTAGGAATAGTGCAAATTGTATACTTATGAAAAAAAATGAAACTTGAATCAAGAAAAACTGTACAGCGATCATATACAGAAGTTGAAAGAGTTCAGGACATATGTCCTACAGTTATATACACTACCAGGTTAAAACTTTCAGGGCCATGTTGGAGTTGCCAGAATCTAGTCAAGTGGTTTTTAAGCACTCAAGTTGCCAGACACATATCACTCTTTAAAATTATTGACAATCTCAAAGTTTTAGTTTATTTGAATATATATCTGTATTGAAATATAAAACAGAATTTTAAAAAGCATACATTAGTTTACAGATAGTAATACTGCACTTATTTCTTATAAGTATGTTTATAGAAAAATAACTATGCCAAAATAAAAACCAAGTGAAGAAAGTAGCACTTTTTTCTTGCATAAAGGAAGATGGCTACCTTCACATATCTGCTTGTATTTAAATCCTGAGAACATAATATGTTACATAATGTCTGGCCAAATCTACTGCAAATTTATGAGATACTAAAAGTGAAGAAAATAAGTTATATATTTATTCTATTATGAAAAAGTTTGATCTAAAGTATCCACTGAAGTGTTTCATTGTACTCCTCCAAATCTCTGTGGGTCATAGTTAAAGGATAACTACCCTACCCTGAAGCTACCAATCTTAGTTATTGCTAGACATTGCTAAGTATTACAGGACAATGTGTAAAACCGAAGAATTAGTTTTACTTTATTTCAATTTTGTATTCTTATAGTCCATATTTTTTACTGAAGAATCAGAAAAATAAATTTCAATAATACCATTTCCTTCTTAAATCTTTTCAGTAGTCTCCCTTTTCTCTTATGACATACACAACAAGAGTTATTTGACTCTGTCCCACAAACAAGAAGCTAAGCAGCAATTTATCTCCCAGCTTTATGGCAGTGCAATAATTTAAAACACTATATAAGAGCTTTTGATTTGATAAGCCTTTAATAGCTAATTAAGAGTAATTACAGATATTCTGTTTATATTCCTCAGTTTTAATATTGGTACTTCACAAATTTATCCCTCTAATACTCAAGGTACCAAAATGTTTATTTATATTTTAATATAAACTACTCATCATTGAATTTCAAATAAGATTAACATACATAGATAAAATATTATTAAAACAATTCCAGCACATTTTTGCCACATAACATCAAGTAATTATGAGATGTTCTATTTAACATTGATGTGAGTTTTTGGTCATACATGTAGACCAATATTCTCCCAAACACAAAATACAAACTATTCATGCAAAAAGTACTAGTAAGTTACCAGTACTTCTTTAAGAAAAAGTGTGACAATTTTTTATGGAAAAGAATATTCTTCCATACATATGAAGATGGAAATGATAATCATGGCTAGAAGTCAAAGCATATACTCAAATAAAAGAATTAAACTCTACAGATTTTTATCTGTTAGATATAATTTCTGAGAGTCCCAGAATGGCAGTATGGGTGTTCCATCAAGAAGAAGTGTCCAAGTTGGTACCATATCAAGGAACTGTGGATGGAAATATTGTTCATATAATTGACTGTCAAAGTTGACTGGTAGAAAAAGGAACTTGTAAAATATTTGATTACATAAAACTCACTAACTAGCCATTCTTCTTGTAAGAATATGAGGATGAGTTATAAAATTTTAGTATACTGGTTTATATTTTATATTTTTAGTTAAAAATATTCTGGTTTATACTTTTAGTTAAATTTATATTATATTTATATATATATAATATATATATATTTATATTATTTTTTAGTTAAATTTTAACAATGCTTTCTAAAACTTTAAGGCACATTATTTTCCTCTGGGAAAATTTAAAAATATTCTGTGAAAAGACTAGAATATAAGCAATATTTAAAGTTGCTCATTGGAACTTGGAAATCTTATATATTGAATTCCTATACAACATACTGTTAATGTCATCAGATTTATAGATGCTGAGTAATTGAGCCAGTTTTTTTTTTTTATCCTTATGGTCTAATGGTATTATATATACATTTTTTCAAGGTTGTGAAATTATGATTAATATGTACAAAGTAGAAATTTTCTTTTTTGTTTAATTAAAGTATATTCTCTGTATTTTATGATATATAAAGATCAATAAAACTCATTTGTTTCATGTAAGAATGATGACATTCCTTTTATATAAAAAGGAACAGTTGCGGCAGTAATGCAAGTGATTAGTCACAACTATTGAACATCATATCAATGATTCAATAATTAAATGTTGATACCCACTTAGGTTTTTTGAGTTAGATAAAAATTTGAAATAATTATAAAGATCTACCCATTTTGATGTCTACTGGATCTTTAATGCTGTCCACATTATTATTGCTGGCTTGAAATTTGTGTCTTTTTTCCTCATGCTAAGAATATCATCAATTTTACTGATTTTTCTCAAAGTGTTGACTTCTCTTTCACTGATTTTTCTACATTGTATTTTTACTCTTATTATTTTTACTTTTATTTTTCTTTCTCTGTTAATTTAGGTTAATTTGCTCTTTTAGATTTTTTTTCCACTTCTCAAAAGATAAGTTTAGCCATTGAGTTAAGATTTTTTCTAACGTGTAGAAAGCTACACGTTTTTTCCATTGCTTTAATTGCAGTCCATAAATTTGTATTTCTGATTTTTTTTACTCAATTAAAAATACAGGATTTTTCAGTTGTATTATTTTAATATCTTTAATAGACCTAAGGATATATAGTTGATCTATGTTTTATTGACGAGTTTTGATACTTCAAGATTGATAAGAAAAATTATCTATTTTATCTATGTGATCAAACTTACTATGCATTAGTTATCTCTACACAGTAAATTATTTTTAAACTTAGAAATTAAAGCAACAAACAGAATTTCTGAGGATCAGAAATGAAGGAGTGGCTTAACTGAGCAGTTGGAGCTTAGGATGTTTCATGTATTAAAACCTGTGAGATCGTGCGACAATCATCTTTTGAAATGGGGCTGGAGAATCTGCTTCCAAGCTTATTCATAGGATTGGTAGCCAGCCAACCGTAACTTCTGGCTGTTGTTCAGAAGCCTCAGTCCCTTCTTATGCATACATAACCAAAGGCCATCTAAGTGTCCTCCAAGGCATAAATGTTGGCCTCTTCCAAAGCGGGGGGGGGGGGCAGGGGATTTAGCTCGGTGGTGCCAGCACCTGCCTCACTAGCGCAAGATCTTGAGTTCAATCCCCAGTACCAAAAACAAAACAAAAAGAGGGTGGGGGGCGAGGTCTCAAAGTGTACACTATACAATGTTTTATCACTCAATCTTAGAAGGGACATTCTATCTCTTCTGCCATATGCTTTTCATTTTACTAATCACCCTTTGGTTAGGTAGCCATCATTAACTTACTATTATATGTTTACTGCCAGTATTGATCTACTTGGTGTAAATTGTAACATTACATTTCCTTCAGCCTGAAGAACTCCTTTGAGCAATATTTTTTTATAATGCACGTTTACTTTGGTCAAATTCATATTTAAATCATCAGAAAATATGCAAGTTTTAGCCCTTTTAAAAAAAAATTCCTACTAGACATCAATTCTATACTGACAGTACATACCAGCAATAATGCAAACTTTTTTCACTGAGCTCTTTACTACAATTTATACTGCACTATTATGCCTATTCAATTAATATTTCCTTTCAGATATGGTGTTTCTTGAATTTATATTTTATTCTTACATGTTTATTCATAATTATTTCCTTTTTTCAAGATTCATTGTCTGTGTCAGCTTTGTGTCAGTGTGACAAAAATATCTAAGAAAAATACTTAAAGGAATAGTTTATTTTGGCTCAGGTTTTGGAGATTTCAAGGTTGCCTAGCTCTATTGTTTTAGGTCTATATTAAGGCAGAAATATCATGACAGAAGGATGGCAGAAGATCATTTCACGTTGTCTTTTGTTGCTTCAAGAGACTCATAACATTTATGTACATATGTATGTATAAATATTATATATATATATAATATTTAGGGATGAAATGTAGCTCAGTGGTGCCATGCCTGCCTGGCAAGGACAAGGTCTTGAGTTCAATCCCCAGTACTGGAAATAAAAAAAGAAATATATATATATATATATATATATATATGTATATATGCATGCATATGTATATACACATACATGTGGGGGGGTGCAGAGGATTGAACCCAGAGTCTTGTATAACATAGGCAAAACTTTATCACTGAGCTATATTCCCTACCTTCATGAATATTTTTAAAAGATTTTATTGAAGTTTCACATGTAAAGAGAGGTACATATTTCAGATGTATACCTTGGAGTTTAAAGATAAATATATTCCCATGAAGCCTGAACATTTTCATGGTACCTTGAGTGGATTTGTTTTACATTTAATTGTAGACAACCTTGTGCATATCAGGCTGGATTTATTATTTGTTAGAGCTGTACAGTTTGCACTTTCTCTTGATCTTAGAGCCCGTTATTTACCACAGGGTACAGTTCTGACTGCTTTCTTGTCTGAGCTTTCAACTAAGTGACTGAATTCATGAGTGAAATAAGACTATGCTACACCAGAATTCCAACATTTCCAAGGTATTCTATCTTTATTCTGCTCTCAGTTCCTCAGAAAATACTGTCTTCTAGGCTTTAGGAAGATTTACTTTGCATGTACACACATCAGTCATGTGTAAGGGCCATGCAGACTCCTGAGTCCTCCCTTCTGCTCAGTTCCTTTCTTACTGCTTCCCAAGGTCAAGCTGCTTAAACAGCAGAGTTATGATTTTTTCCTTCTGTCTTGAGACCACTTTGTTTTGCCTGCCTTCTGTTTTCATGTGCCACAATCTAGTGTGATGCAGGCAGGAAACAAGGGAAAATGTGCAACTCACAATGTCTGTCTCCTTCTGTCAAGGGTCGAACTTCTTCACTGTTACTTAATGCATGAGAACAGGTGTCTCCTGTATTTTCTTCAGTGTCACAATTGTTTATGATGGAGGAATGATCCAATGTATTTTTCTTTATCACAAACTAAATTGTATTAAATGTGTTACTTATTGAATGGATAAATTAATAAAACTTTTGAATTTGTAAATGGATGAGGTAGAATTTTAATATATAATTCTACGTTGAGTATCTCAATCACTCTTCCCTGGTTGAGTGTGTAGCTAGATATAATCATTCATGGAAATAGTTATATAGAGGCAATAAAACTGTTAATTTAATGGATTTATTCTCTATAATTTGGCTATTTTCCTTACAGAATGTTTTAAAAATTTTATTAATACAAAGTTTTGGTATACAGTGATTACATTTGGCTATGGGTTTGATGTTATACATATTGCATCTTGATTATTTTTACTCCCCTTTACCCCCTGCCTACCCCTTTCCTTCCTTCCACAAATCCATCCCTATCTTTAGAGTTCACCTACCTGTTACTTAATGTGGCTCTTACTTGGCTCTTTTATATTTTGAGTCTCTCGTATTATAGAAACCCTGGGATAGTTAACCTTTTTTTTTTATGACTTATTTCACTGGGTATTGTGGTGTGAAGATCCATCCATTTTCCTAGAAATGACTCATGTTTATCCTTCTAATGGTTGAATACTACTCCACTGTGTATATATACTACTGTATTTTTTTTTAGTCTGCTTCCATGACTTAACTATTGTGAGATGTGCTGTTTTAAACATGGGTATGCATGTATGGCTGTAAGTTGATGATTTTAGTACTTTCCAGAAGATACTCAGGAGAGGTATAGCCAGGTCAAATGGAATTTTTCTTTTTAATTTTTTTGAGAAATCTCTCTATTGATTTTGAAAGTGAGTTTACTAGTTTACATTCCTATCAATACTGTATAAGCATTTGTTTTGTTTTGTTTTTGTACAAACTAACCATTTTTTTTTTTTTTTTTTTTTTAGTCTTGGATAGTGACCATTCTGATTGGAGTAAGGTAAAATCTCAGTGTTGTTTTTATTTGCAATTTTTAATGGTCAAAGATGCTGAACATTTTTTCATGTACTTACTGGTCATTTTTATTTCTTTTTTGCAAAGTGTCTGTTCTTTAGAATGGCCCTTTTTTAATTGGGTCTTTCATTTTTGGCTGTTTAACAGACCGAGTTCTTTATATGTTCTTGATAATAATTCCCTGTCTGAGGTGTAGCTGATAAAATATTTTTCCCATTTTGTAGATTGTCTTGTCCCTCTGTTAGGTGTTTACTTTGCTATGTGGAAGCGTTTAATTTCACATACCATTTATTGAATTTTGATATTATTTCTTTTGCAATGGGAATTCTATTCAGGAAGACTTTGCTTTCCCAAAACAATAAAATAGTCAAATTGATAAATAAATCATTTTAACTTGGTAACTGTATAAGAACATCCAATCACAAACCATAACTTATTAACCTTAATTTTGTCATGAAAATGTGCTAAAAAATAGAGATTTGTTTGGTAATACTCTAAAATTAAACAAACAAACAAACACAAATGTTCACTTTTTCCTGGTTTCTTTCATTAGAAATGAGTCAGGCAGGGACCCTCATAGGAAAAAGGATTAGGGATTCTTGGGTCTTAAAATATAAATTACAAACTATTACCCACCAAAGGGGCAAATGAGTCCTTTTCCCTGTTCTCCCTTGCCAACAATATATGGAATGCTCTCTTTCTGCCTCCTGTTAATTGTACCATAAGAACCAGGAGCACTATAACAACAGAGGCATACCATGCTGTCTTCAAAGATAGGATTAACTACTGATCCATATCTTACGCAAGGAAGAAGACTTAAACCATAAAATGTATCTAAAATAATTCCACACACATGATGCAAACACTTGACCACCCCAATAAGTTCATAAAAGCTGTTGTCTTTCCTTTGTTTATCAGCCAATCCGATTTCCTCCAACAGAGCTGTGCCTTTTCCAAGTCTTCTCTCAAGCTAGGGTCACTTTCCATTTTTTTTCCTTCACAGTTAAAGCTTTTGCCTATGAATTTATACACTTGCTTTACTTCTAATTTCCATTATCATAGAGAAATGTGTCCATGTATAAGATATCAGATCATATTTTGAAAATAATATCTAGAAATTGTTAAATAAACATAAAAGAATTCCATTGTTTTGGCTGGCTCCAAAATAAAAATCAAACTGTAGTCATTCATATTAAAGTTCTATGTCATAAAACACAAATTTACTTTTCTGCTCACAAGAGATCAAGAGCAAGATAATAGTTACATTTTCTAAAGAGGCCAATTTCTATTGGCATGATATGAAATCTCCTCGGCTTTAATCCTCACCAAAAACAAGTAACCAGATGTAAACTGAAATTAGTCCATCAATCAGTTTTCTACTGTTCTGGCTCCCTGTCCTGACCTTACAAGGAAAGAAACTGAAATGACCAATCTGTTTTATTTCTTTGTTTCTGATTTCCTCAACTCACTCTCTCCATTAAAAAATTATTTTGCTCATCTCCCTTGATCACTTGTTTATAGCGTATTCTACAGTGTTGTTCAATTCAAGAATTGCAAATAAAGCCAATTAAGATACTTAAAATTTTAATATTGCCTTTTGTGACAAATTTAAAACCACTTAATAATTTTCAAACTTCTAGTTTTTAAATAAAATAGTGTGAAATAAATCAATTTTATATTTTATAAAGTAATTTTATGCATGATTATTGACATCTAGGAAAATGTAAAATGGGCATTAAATGTGAGCCCTAATTAATAATTAAAATGTATAAGGATAACTAAGACAATTTATTCTGACAGGCAGTATTGCCTATTTCCCATACCACCTTTTCCTGAAAGAAGAACCTCTATCCCAATGACTTTATTGCAAACATATAGCTTTTTAAATAACAGCAGAGACTTCTGAGCTTCTCAGCATCTACTTGTTTACTATCTGGTGTCATGCTTAATGATCAACATTAAAGTTATTGCTTCCAAATCACCTTAATTAGAGTTGCAACAGCTTTAAAAAGTTCATTTTAAGAGCTCAGATCATCAAATTAGATTGCCCTCATACATTATGATTATATAATAAGGTTCTCGTAGTGAACATCGTAATCACATTTCCAATCAGACATCCTGCAGCTCCTTTGCGAGGTAAATGTTCCTACCCACAGAACTTCCTACTGGTGCACTACGTCCTCAGCTCTCTAGGTCATAGTGGATTTAATGAAGTAAGTAATGCACAGTTCAATTTACATTATGCAGTGCCTAAACTGAGACAATCTGGTTTAATCAAATTCTTCTTCAACTGTTTTAATTGGGGATTAGAGAGGATTATTTTGTACAAATAATCTTACATATGTATCTATCTTGTATACATTTTGTTGGAGTATAATATGTACAGAAAAGTACGTGAATCATAGGTTTGTAGCCTGATAAAACTATTAAGTAGCAAAAATTTATTAACGCTAGAATTACGGATTTGAATGTTTTCAACAGGTAGGAAGGTAGGAAGATGTCTTATGGCCTTTTCTGGTCATTAATCCAGGTAACCACTTTCCTGACTTCTACCACCGTAAACTACCATAAAAGTTTTTTTTTTTTAATAAATAGAATGATCCATTTTTCACCTGTTTTGACCTACTTATTTGACTTACTATATTAATGTAACACTTTGGAAATGTATCTGTACTCTTTCATTTGTTAATGATATATTTTTATTTGTCATACACTAGTATGTTTATGAATACTTTAATGATATATTAATGGAATTATATACTTATATATAACATAAAATTTAAATATATTTTTCAAAGTTTAGTGACTATACAATATAAATGTGAGTAAAATTTCTAGTTCATAGGTTATATATGGCTAGCCAGATTTAACTACAGTAATCACTGTTTTTAGTTTCTCATTGTTAATATAAACTGCATCAAGCTTATTGGTTCAAAATAACTCATAATTGTTAGCTTAGAGTGCTGCAGGTAGGAAGTCTAATGTCAAATTTTGGTAAGACTGCTTTATTCCTAGAGGATTCAGGAGAGAATTATTTTCTAGTCTTTTTCATATTCTAAAGGCTCCATATTCTTTGACTTGTAGTCTTGTATTCACAGCACTCCAACTTTCTGCTCCCATATGTCCGCTATTACTAACTCCAATTTCAAAGTCTTTCTTTGTGACATCCCTTGGCTAGTCAAGATAATCTAAAATAATAATCTAAAATAATCTCCCTATCTAAGGCTCTTAGTAATCACATCTTCAAAGTCCCATTTTACCGGTAAGATATATATATCAGAGGCCCTGGTGACTAGGACATAGACCTTATTCTGCCAAACACCATCATGAAGGAAATATGAGTAGGTGCACAGGTGTGAAGTTCTACTGGGTTTGAAGACTTTTAGGATATAGATAATAAGTAATTACCTGTGTGGGCTTGATTGTCATTGTATTTCTTCTGGAATTCTAGAGGATGGGGATCATTGAGTACCACTTGAAAATCTGTCTGCCTCATATGTGAGCATGTGTCCGTGCGTGCGTGTGTGGGTGTGAGTGTACACGTCATATGGTATTATAGCTCTCATTGGTGAGTTTCATAAGATTCTTAAGATAAATTTCGTAGAAGAAATGCAAATCAAATCCTTTAAAGTAAATTCAAATTCTTTGAAATAAAAGATATAAGCTGAAACAAAATAACATAAATACAAATATGAGATTGATTAAACTATTTTCAGAAATAAGGTAATAATAGAGGCAAATCCTCACAGTGTAAAGATGTCTCTCTGACTACATGGAACTAGCTGTTAAGTTCATGACGACAATAAAATTCTCTTTTATGAACAGATGATTTATGGTTATAATAAAATTACACCTCATAGCAATCTGAATACATGTCATCAGTTAACTATGCAGGTAAATAAAAATATACTTTAAAAATAGTACAAGATTTAGGTTTACTTTAAAAGTATAGATTTAATCTTTTTAAATAGTAATTTTTTCTCTACGGTTATTTTACCATACTCAAACAACCAATATTAGATTAATTAATTCTATATTGATAAAGTGTCATTATATTTTGTCTCCCAATTTGATTTGTTTTAGATGTTTTTAGTGAATTGAATATCAGATTAATGATATTCATATGTTGACAAATGCAATCACGGGTGGCAAAGAAAGAGAAAATTAAAGGTATTTGTTATATTAAATAATATATATTTTATTTTCACTAACAAGTTAATAATCCATTTTATTAACATCCCTATGAGTATTACATTATGATTGACTGATTTTTCCCTAAACAATTTTATCATTTGAAAAAAAAAAGAATTGTGGTTTTCCATTCCATCAATTATAACTGTTTTTTGGTACCTTGAGAATAATTATGTCCTAAGGAAATTATTCTCAGTATTTCATTCCAAGAAAGAGATATGCTTCCTTTGAGTTTCTGGCTTACTACCAGAAAAGATCCTTTTATTTCTAATTCTGTTGCAAAGTATGTAAAAATGAGCTCTCAAGTGGTTGAATATTAAAGTTATCTCACATTTTGTCACATTAATTGCTCCTTTAAAATATACTATTGATCTAACATTTAGATACTTACATATAGTAAACTCAATTAGCAAATGTAAGAAATATCTGTCAGCTTTTACATAAAAACTATGTTTCATGTAGTCTTTCAGAATATTAATGGAACACAAGTTTAAGATCTATTTCTATGCATGGCACCAAATCTAGTTAGTAAGAAAAATACTTCATTATACAATTTATTTTATTTTTTCAAATTTTATTAGTACATATTTACAGTACATACATTTTACAATGATTTTAAGAAGTAGGTACATGTACATAATACAATTTGTTTCTTTTTTTAATCCCCTTTCCCTTTCCTTCCCTGGCCTCCCTCCTTCTATAAATCCCCTTTCCCCCTTTTCATTCTTGGTAATATTACTAAACTTAGTTCATGTTTATGGCATCTAATGTTGACATTCATTGAGGATTTTAGGATCCTATATAGGGCTAATTTTTAAATAAAAATTTTTACTCTAATGCTTTTCTAGAGGGGCTTGGGTGAACTGAATTTGAAAAGACAATGCCACTAATATTGATAAATATTGAACATAGAACTTCTTACAGATGTCTACTTCTACTATGGCTAAGTAAGTTCATAATAGTCCAATATTTTGGCAAATAACAACTATTAACATCCAGAAAAGTACATTAAACTATCTAAAAGCTCTGCAAAGTGAAGAAAATAGAACCTAAAACAAAGTGGAAAATTACATGAGAGTTTCAGCATATGGTACAGTTGTTTCTTTTATGTTCTCTTTTCTTTTTTTTTTTTATTTTCTTTGTTGTGTCTATAGATATGCTATAATCATCCTTTGGTGCATAATCATAATTTTGATGACTCTTTGTCTTTTTAAACTGAAGGACAAGATGATAAAAATTGAAGTAACCTCAACAAAAACCATCAGAGAGAATTTTAGAGAGGAGACAGAGAGAAAAAAAGTTATACATGTACCTATTTTGAAAATCTTTGGCTGATCCTACTGCCAACCATGAATGTGCAGTCTATAAACAGCACAGCTTTGGAAAAATAAAATGACTAAATTGAGCTTTGTGAACTCTTCTAGAATACATAGAATTTTCAGTTTAGATACAACTAACTTTATTGTTTGTTAAAACAAAACCATCAGGCTGAGTGACGTGGTACACATCAGTAATCCTTGCTACTCAGGCAGCTGAAGTTGGAGGATCTTAGGTTTGAGGTCAGTCCAGGCAATTTAATTAGACTTTGTATTAAAATAAAAATTAAAAGGAGAGTGTTTATAGCTGAGTGCCAAGGACCCCCTGAGTTTGATTGTCAGCAATGAGAAGACAATAAGTAAGTAAGTAAGTAAATAAATCCTTGCAAGAAGAGAGCATAACCTAAAGTTTCTACAATATTACATTTGGGATAAAAAAGCTTGAAAATTTTGACATCCAAAATGTGCTAGTCTAGCATTTTAAAAATATTTCTCTTGTTTTTTGATGCTTCATAGTATTCTTTTCAATAATTCAATTCTTCCTGCTTGATAAAGTATTCGAAGTTTCCAATAGCCCATTACATTAGTTTTTTTTTTTTTTTTTTTTCGAGTTCATAGTGAGTGGTGACCTTCAGTGCTACTTTTCTTGGTGTATTTTGAACAAAGTGAATATAAGCCTCAAGATATTTTAGCAACAGTGCTATCTCTTTCTAAAATAGATCTGACATTGTCATTAGTCATTCAGAGAAGTCTGAGCTGTTAACCTACTTTGTCTTTTCACTGGACATCAAATGCTGACTTACAAGGCAAAATTTATTTCCCTCTTAATCAGATGTCTGCCTATTATTTTAAGGAGCATCAAATTTTGTGGTGCAAATGTAAATCCAGGATAATTAATCTCACTGTTTCTTTTCATTTATTTACTCTATAATTTGAAAAAAATCCCAAATGTTTTTTAGAATTTAGTTTACTTTTTCTTTATGAGAATATGTCTCATTCAAAATGTTCAGAGATAAAAGAATCTGAAGAATGTCTAAATGGCAACAGAGTGACATCTTCCAGAGATACAACCCCAAAATATGATTTGTTTCCTGTGCTGTCAGTTCATCTCGTTTCAGTGTCAAGGGGATTGTTAAATGAGGTCAGATGTGCCTCCTGTTTTTGAACTCAATTCTGATGAAACTGCTGAATGTGTAATAATGTAACACAGGGGTTTCAAATTTTATGTCCATAAATCATAAAAGTTGAATAAAGAGCACTTCGTCAGAGTGCTTGTACTCTCTGATATCTAAGGATGACTGTGTTGGGCCCAGTGACTACTTTCTCTGATGTTATGGTCTGCTAACATGAAAAAAAAGACAGAAACCTTAAACATGGCTCTGTAGCACTACTTTGAAATCAGGAATTACTATACGATGCCTCCAGTATTGCTCTTTTTGCTCTGGATTGCTTTGCTTTAGATATTTGAGGTGATATTTCCTTCCATGTAAATTTTAGAAATTTTTTTCTAGCTCTATGAAGAATGTCATTGGTATTTTGATGGTGGTTGCATTGAAACTGTAGGTCAGTTTTGGTATTATCAACATTTTACAACATTAATTCTTCTGATCCATGTATGTAAGAGATCTGTCTATTTCCTAGTGTTTTCTTCAATTTCTTTCTCTTTTTTTAATATATAATGTTCATTATTTTTAGGCTTTTGTGAATGGATTACTTAATTTCTTTCTCAGAAAGTTCATTATTGGTGTGTAGATATGCTTCTGATCTTTGAATGTTGACTTTGCATTCTACTTGGCTAATGAATTTATCAACTCTAGCAGTCTTTTGGGATGTCTAAGTATAGAACCATATGATCTCCAAACAGAAATAATTTAACTTCTTTCCTATTTATATATTTTTTATTACTTTGTCTTTCCTGGTTGCTAAAATTGCCAGTATTGTATTAAGTGTAACTTGGATGAACATCCTTATTCATTCCACATTTTAGTAGAAGTATTCTTAATTTTCCCCCATTTCATTTCATATGTTTGATAAATTTGTCATATACAGCATTTATTGTGCTGAGGTATGATACTCCTACATCAAATTTCTTTAGCAGTTTTATGAACAGATGTTGAACGCTATGAAAACTGGTTTCTGCCTCTATTGAGATGAACAAATAATTTTTATCCTTGATTCTGTTTATTTAAACAGACCTGTAGATGAATGGAATACCAGAGAGGTACTACTGTAGACAGCTAAGTTAGTTAAAAGATATTATTAGACAGAGCTGGGCCCTCAGCACAGAAGACAACTGATATGTATTCATTGAATGTCGGCATTATAAAAAAGTGAAACTACTAAATCCACATATTTCCCCCAGTGATGAATAGCAGGAATTGATATTCTTAATAGACATCAATTAAAAGGGTGTGCTGGCAACCTAGGAGCTGTCTTTCCCTCAATAAATATTCCTTACTCTTAACCTCCATTGTTCCTAGAATTCATTCTTTGATTTTAGAAAAAAAGAACTGGCATTCTGGGTATCTAGTAGGTTGGGAGGCATATTTCCCTCATTTGGATTACTTTACTTATTTACATTATTTGGTCCTCTATATCAGTACCAGAAATAAACCCAAACATCTAAAGCTAACCAATGTTCTTTTTTTTAAAGAAAAGACAAGAGTTTATTTAGATCAGTGTTGAGTTCCAAGGGGAATAGTAGGTTGTTTCCAAGAGAGGGATCGTGAGGTCAAGGTGAGAGATTGGGGTTTTAAAAGGGTTTGAAGATATGGGAAATGTTATAGGCAGTAAATGTGATTATCTAAAGAATGCCTTTTCTTGGATCATTTAGGCCTTGGAGATCTTCAAGGAGCAGTTTAAAACTATATTTACAGTTATGATTTTGATAAGACTATTTCTTCTGGCTTACAGAAGGCCTTTAGCTTTAGATAAGAAGTTGATAAGGAGGTCTATGCAAATCGTTTGAAGATAATGGATCAGGACAAATTGAGAAGAATGAAAGAGCCTTAAATCAGAAGGTTTGTTGCTGTCTTATGAGTATTTACCAAGAGCAGACTAGGATGTCTTTAGCCAGAGTTCTTAGTTGCTGGTTGGCTTTAACCTGAGTTCTTCTCTTAAGAGTTTTAACCTTTTTGTTCCCAATGGTCACCCACAATATTTTTCCCCTGACAAACTATCAAAGACAAATTATTGACAAGGGATGAAATAATCACATTCATAACTGCCTCAAACTGAGTGGGGATGCCATTAGAGATCCTTTAAATTTGCTGAATTTCAGAGTGTGTGACTTATAATGTAGGGCTGATAACTGAGATCTAAACTGGGCAATGAATTCTAAGTAGGTTTGTGCAGAATGTCCATGTAGTGCTTTGGCATCTATCAATGAAAATTGCTGGATTCTAAAAGAAATAATGTGGAGAAGACAGTTAGATAGAGATAGGCCAATGATAAGGATAGTTACAGCAATGATAATGATGATTAGAAGGTATTTCCACCAATATGCTGTAACTACTTCTTGACAAATATTCAAATATATTGATAGGAGAAAATACAGCCTTTTGAACAAACGGTTTTGGCAAAACTGCAATCTGTATGTCCAGAATATTGAAATTAGATTCCTATATCTCACTGTGTACAAAAATAAAATCAAAATGGATCAAAGACCTGATACCTATAAAGCTACTTGAAGATAACATGGGGAAAATATTTCAAGATATAAACATAAGCAATAATTTCTCTAGGAACTCAAGAAATAAAAGCAAGTATTGACAAATGGAGATCACATCAAATTAAAAAGCTCCTTCACAACAATGGAAGCAATCGACTATCTGACAAGAAAACCAAGAATAGGAGAAAATATTTGTCAACTGCTCTTCTAACAGAAAATTAATATCCAGAATTTATAATGGACTCAAATATTTTAACATGAGCAGAATAATCCAGGAAATTAGTGCACAAGTTATCTCAATGATCATTTCTCAAAAGAAAATATACAAATGTCATATATATGAAAAAATTCTCAACATCTTTAAAAAACAGAAAAATCAAATTAGGACCACAATGCAATTCCACCTTTTCCCAGTCACAGTGTCTACATGGCTATTATCAAAATAATAATAATAATAATAATAATAATAATAAATGCTGATGAGCATATAGATATATATACTACTATAGGAGCTGTAGTACAGCCATTGTGAAAAATATTATGGAAGAGAATAGAGACTGAGAGTTAGGGAAAGGGAGGAAGGAGAGAAGGAGTCCAGAAAGTGTGTTAGGAAGTGTGAATTCAATTAACAGACACAGAAATATCACAGTGAAATCTTTAAAACTATGTAATAGTTAGATTTTATTTATTTATTTTTTAAACTTTATTATCATTCACTAAACACACATATATACAAAAATTAAAATTATTCAAAGAAAAGCAATGCAAGGGAAAAAAAACTATAATAATATTCAAATATAATAGAACTCAACTAAAGCAAAACTGAAAAGCACTTAAACATTCTTCCATATAATTTTTAAAAGATCTCAAGTATTAACAAGACATCAAAGGATGTGATTTGTTTTAGAAGGATTTTCAAAACTAATATTGAACAAATAGTGGTCTGGAAAAAAATTCTAATTTGCTAGTAGACTCCACATAGGCCAAATTTTTCTAATTTAAATTCCAATACAGTCATGTGATGCGTGATAGAAATATAATCTGAGAAATATGTTATTAGGCGATTTCATCCATGTGTATCACAAAGTACCACACATAGTGCCAACATCTAAGTGAAAACTGAGAATGTATATGTCAATCATCTGCGATGGCCCCTTGATATTATCCAAATATGCAGTTAAACAACAGATACATGAGGCTACCAGGGACATAGCAGCACACTGTTTTACAGTAAATTCCTTTATATCAGTAGGATTATGCTCTAAAGGATGAAAAGCACAGCATGTTATGGTAAGTACATAAAACAGTAACTCATTTAACACACTATCAAGTACTGTGTACTGTACGTAGTTGTATGTACTTATTTAGGAAACACAGCCTTCTCTCATTTGATCTCAGTGACTCTTCCTTCCCAACCCAGCTGGTGAAGGTACAACAGCTGAAAATTTTTTCCAACATTGTAGCTTGTCTCTTAGCTCTGTTGGTGGTTTCTCTTGCACTGCAAAAGCTTTTTAATAAGGTGAGATCCAGTTGTTGATTCTTTGTGCTAGTTCCCATGTTAATGAGGTTTTGTTCATAAAGTCTTTTCCTATGCCAGTGTCTTCAAGAGTTCTACCTAATTTATCCTACAGCAATTTTAGCGTTTCTGTTTTAATAGTTAGATCTTTAATCCACTTTGATCTGAATGTAGTGTATGGTGATAGGTATGAGTCTAGTTTTAATCTTTGGCACGTTGAAATCCAGTTTTTCCAACACCATTTATTAAATAGGCTATCTTTCCTCCAATGAAGGTAGTTGGCTCCTTTGTCAAAGATGAGGTGGCTGAGTATGTCTGGAGTTGTTTCTGCATCTTCTAATCTATTTCACTGATCCTTGGGTCTGTTTCTTTGCCAGTACCATGCTTTTTTTATCTCAGTAGCTTTGTGGTATAGTTTCAAGTTGGGGGTTGTAATACCCTCAGCCATGTCTCTGTTGCCTAGAATTGCTTTAACTATTCTAGGTCTGTTCTGCTTCCAAATGAATTTTTTGATTGTCCTCTCAAGGTCTGTGAAGGATATTGTTGGAATTTCAATCAACATTGCATTAAGTCTATATAGTAGTTTTGGAAGTATGGCCATTTTCACTATATTGGTTCTTCCTACCCAGGAACAAGGGATGTCTTTCCATTTTCTTATATCCTCCTTGATCTCCTTTTTCAGAGTGCTGTAGTTTTCAGTGTAGAGGTCTTTATCTTCATTTGTTAGATTGATTCCTAAATATTTCATTTTTTGGATGCTATTGTAAAAGGAATTGTTTCCCTAATTCTCTCTCAGTGAGTCTATTATTTGTGTATAAAAAGGCTATTGTTTTCTGAGTGTTGACCTTATATCCAGCTACTCTACTGAATCTGTCAATTAAGTCTAGAAGACTTTTGGTGAAGTTTTTTGGGTCTTCTATGCAAAGTATCATATCATCAGCAATTAATGACAGTTTAAATTCTTCCTTTCCTATATGTATTTATTTTATTTCTTTCTCTTTTCTAATTGCTATGGGTAATGTTTCCAGAACAATACCAAACAGCAGTGGTGATAGTGGGCATCCTTGTCTTGTTCCTGATTTTAGCATGAAAGTTGTCAGTTTTTGACCCTTTGGTATGATGTTGGCTATTTGTTTTTCATAGATATCCTTAATCAAGTTGAGATAAAGATCTTCTATTCCAATTTTTTGTAGCATTTTTATCATGAATGGGTGTTGGATTTTGTCAAATGCCTTTTCTGCATCTATTGAGATGATCATATGGTTTTTGTCCTTGAGTCTGTTAATATAAAGTATTACATTTATTGATTTACAAATGTTGAACCATCCTTGAATCCCGGGGATAAATCCTAATTGTTCAGGTTGTACAATCTTCCTGATGACTCTCTGTATTCTGTTTGCCAGTATCTTGTTGAGGATTTTTGCATCTATGTTCATTAGGGAGAATGGCCTGTAGTTCTCTTTTTGGTTGGGTCTTTCCCTGGTTTTGGAATCAAAGTAGCACTTACTTCCAGGAATGAATTCGGAACCCTTGCTTCCCTTTCAATTTCCTTAATGAGTTTAAAGAGTAACAGTGATAGTTCTCCTGTAAATGTCTTGTAGAATTCAGGAGTAAAACCATCAGAACCTGGGCTTTTCTTTGTTGGTAAACTTTTTATTACATTTTCAATTTCATTCATTGTAATTGAGGTGTTTAGAATTTCTATATCTTCTTAATTTAACTTTGGCATTTCGTATGCATCTAGGAATCTGTCCATTTCTTCTGTGTTTTCCATTTTATTAGAGTACAGGTTCTCAAAGTAGGTATAGATGATGATCTGGATTTCTGTGGGGTCTGTTCTGACTTCAACATTTTCATTCTTAATTACATGGATGTGAGCATTTTCTTTCTTTCTTATTTTTGATAAGGTTACCTAAGGGTTTATTGATTTTTTTATTCTTTTGAAAAACCAACTCTTTGATTCATTGATTTTTTATTTCATTCTCTTAGACTCCACTGCATTGATTTCTTCTCTGATCTTTATAATTTCCTTCCTTGTATGAGCTTTGGGTTTCTTATGCTCTTCTTTTTCTAGGAGCTTGAGGTTCTGCATTAGGTTATTTATTTGAGTTGTCTCTGTTTTTCTAATATGGGCATTCACTGCTATGAATTTCCTACATAGAACTGCTTTCATTGTGTCCCATAGATATCTGTATGTTGGTATTTTCATTTACTTATAGAAACTGTCCAATTTCTTCTTTAATTTCCTCTGTGACCCATTGGTTGTTCAAGAGTGTGTTATTTAATTTTCATGTGTTTGTGGTCGTTTCATGGTTTCTTATGACATTGATCTTCAATTTAATTGCACTATGGTCTAATAACATACAGGGGAGAACTTCAGTTCTTTTACATTTACTTAGAGATGTCCTATGAGCTAGCATGTGGCTTATTTTGGAGAATGACATGTGTCCAGCTGAAAAAAATGTGTATTCTGATTTTGTGGTGTGGAACACTCTGTAAACATCTAGTAAATCCATTTGTTCAATAGCTCAGTTCCATTCTAGAATTTTGTTGTTAATTTTTTGTCTAGATGATCTGTCTATTTGTGATAGTGGGGTATTGAGGTCTCCCACTACAATTGTGTTAGTGCTTATTTGGTTTTTCATGTCCATTAATATTTGTTTTGTATAGTTGGGGAGATTCATATATGGTGCATATATATTTATGATTGTTATCACTTCCTCTTGGACAGTTCCCTTCACAAGGATGTAGTGATCATCTTTGTCTCTCTTAATTAGTTTTGGTTTGAAATCTACTTTGTCTGAAAATAAGACGGCTACACCTGCTTTTTTATGGGTTCCTGTAATGTGGAGAACTGTATTCCATCCTTTTACTTTCAGTCTACGTATTTCTTTTTGAGTTACATGTGTTTCTTGTATACAGCATATTGCTGGATTTTGCTTCTTAATCCATACTGTGAGTCTATTTTTTTGATTGGTGAATTGAGGCCATTAACATTGATAGTTATAATTGATGGATATTGACTCATCCTTGTCATGATGTTTTACTATTGTTGGCTCTTTTATTTTTTATTTCCCCCCTTATTTCCATTTAGTTTCTTACCTTGCTTGGTGGCTTCACTCTGTTGGGCCTCCTGGAGTTCTGATCTTCATTGGCTTTTTCTAGGATATTGTTTAGAATTGTTTGGAATGCTGATTTGGTATTCATGATGTGTCTCAGGTGTTCTTTGTCATAGAAGCATCTAATTTCCCCATCAATTTTGAAAGGTAGTTTTGTGGGATACAATATTCTAGCTTGGAAGTTATTTTCTTTCAGGGCTTGAAATACTTCACTCCAGGTTCTCCTTAACTTGAGGGTTGTATTGTGATTCTGATGAGCTTTTCTTTGTAGGTGATTTGTTTCTTTTCTCTAACTGCCTGTAGGATTTTGTTCTTCAGTTGAGTTTCTGGGATCTTGACTATTATATGTCTAGATGTAGATTATTCTTTTAATCATGGCTTGTTTTAGTTCTATGTGCCTCACATATCTGTATGTCCAATTCTCCACCTCTGTCTGGGAAGTTTTCTACTATTACTTCTCTGAACAGTTTTTTCATGTCAATTGTACTTTCTCCTGTTTTTTTGTGGACTCCTATCAGTCTTATGTTGTTCTCCTTTGCATCATCTAGCAGCTGCTGGATTGATTTCTTGTGTTCCCTTACTATTTTTAAGAAATCTCTGTTTTCAAGGTCCTTAACCACAATCCTATCTTCTATATTTGATATTCTATCTTCAGATTCCCTTAATCTGCTATGCATGCTTTCAATGAAGTTTTTAATCTCCTGAATATCTGTTTGAATGTGTTTCATGATGTCCATTTCTTTCTTATGCTGGGCATTCATGGTCTCCAGCATGTTTCTGAGGTCACCTATTTTTTTCTATTTCTGTTCTAGAGCCTCTAATCATGTCTTTCACTCTGCTCACCATCTCTGTAGTTATCTGGGAGATTATTTCTGCTTTGAAGTTTTCTAAAGCTTCATTCATTTGTTTTGTTACTTCCTGTACTATCAGTTCAGGGTGTCTAGGTGGTTGATTATCAGACTTATCCACCTCATTTCCCCCAGAATTTGCCTTTTGTGGGGTGGAAGCCTGAGTCTGTGACTTGCTTAAATATCTTCTCATTTCTGTTTCTGGTACTGTCCTTCATTTAGTTCCTGGATTGATACTTTGAAGTTGTTTATTCTAAGTATCTTTGTTGATGTATTTAGAACCCTTATGGAATGATTGCTTCTCATAGTTATCTTTGAGCTGAAGCTGGTCTGTAAGTTTTGAGTCTCTAATGGTTCTGAGACTATCTCATTTTCATTATACCAAGAAAGACAACAGATTAGATCAATCACAACACCTTAGCCCAAGTGATACAATCACCATAGCATCAAGTACCTCTTAGAAAATGACAATTTGTTGTAGCTATTAACCTATCACTTTTAGCTGTGTGAATTAAATCAAGATCAAGGACCAATCCAACGTATGTTTATAGTGAATAAACTCTTCAATATAGCAACTTTACCCTTCAGAATGAGGAGTTAGAAGGAGTTGAGGAGGGAGGAATAGGTAGGTGGAGGGATAGGGGAAGATTAGCAGTAAGCCCAGAGTGCACAGGTAAGAGAAGGAAAGAGAAGAAAAGAAAAATAAAGAAGAAATATGAATTAGGCCCAGAACAGGAACACAAGGGTATATGAAAAACAATGTAGGGCAGCAAGGGAGTGAGTGAGGGAGAGAGAGAGAGAAATAAAAGAGAAAAAGTAAAAAGGGAAAAATAAAAATTTTAAAAGAATAGGTAAAGAAGAAAAAAATTAAAAATAAATGCAAAAAAAGCAGTGGTAATTTTGAAAATAACAAATAAAAGATAAAAATAAGGGCCTCCTTCAGGGTATGTCTCTGCTGTCACAATAGACATGTGGGCAGCAGTGTGCAGTTATAAGTCAATGAGTCTTACTAAGCCAGTCACAGACCCATGAGATTTAGGCAGATTTCTTGCTGGAAGTCCCAAGTTGAGCTTCCTGTCCTCCTGCAGGATTGCACTCTGCAAGGTTCTATTGCAGGTTCCAGGTGCCTTTCCCTTGAAGATAGTCCAGGTTCTGATGGGAGGTGATGATCCCTCCAACTTACCATGTACCGGTGGTCTGGTGTACCTTTATTGCAGAGATTCTCTTCATCTTTCCAGTGCGCTTCAGTTTTCCTCAGGGAGCGTGAGAGAGACCCTCTCTCTGTTGTTTACTTCTGCAGCTCAGGACAATGGCCTTTATGTCCCCCTGTGCCTCTGTAGTGTGGAACCAGGTAGCTGCACAGGCAAGAGGCCAGAAGCAGGGGAGGTATCTGTCCTGACTAAGCTGGTGCCTGGTGGGTGTGCCTGGGGGGGTCCTTACAGTCTCCTGGTCTCAAGTGGGCAGAGTGAGCTGGACAGGGCAGGGCTCAGTCAGCCTGGGACCACTCAGCCATGCAGCTAAGCTAGCGGCTGGTGGGCATGCCCAGGGGATCCTCATAGTCTCCTGGTCACAAGTGGGTGGAGTGAGCTGGATGGAGCAGGACTCAATCAGCCTGGGATTGATCGGCCCACACTGTCTAAGCTGGTGGCTGGTGGGCATGCCTGGGGCGGGGGGGGGGTCAGTTAGATTTTATTTAAAAAAACTTAAAGACTCATGTAGTTTGAGATGTTGTAGACACTATCATGCATAATCATTTATTCTTATATACATGTTCTACTAAAGAAGAAAGAATGGTGTAAATAGAAGTGACAGCCATGAATTTCAGAGGTAAGCTGTGAATCTAAATATTTTGCTCTATCCCATTCAAACAAACACAGGAAATTATTTTTGCTTAATTTTCCTAATAACTATGTTGAATATATGTTGGATCTTACTAAATACATAACTTTGTAAAGAGTCATATTTGGTGAAAGAAGTAGATATTAAAGAGTTATTTGCCATCAAAGAAAATAATATAAAAGTAACAGTTGACTAATTGTATGAGATGATTCAAGAAAATGTAACAAGCAAATATAAATTACTGTGGTGTAATTGAGAAGCTATAGTCATAATATTTCATAAATTCTATATATTTGTTTTATGTTTTCATATATTTAACTTTATATAATTATGATGTTTCTTACTATTCAGGATTAAGCACTGCTTCAATTTAAAAATTCATTTTTGTTAGTTTCACATTCGTACAATTTTTAATCATAACTTTTAAAATGCATGTTTTATGTAATTTGATCTTTTACACATTTCAGTGAGAATGATCATTGAGGTTAAACACATACACAATGACAAGGTTAATGAATGCACTGAAATGTTAATTGAAGACCATAAATCACAAGTTATTTAGAGAAATGCCACTTAGAAAAATTTTGCCCCTTGATACCATCAAACTGTTTTAAAATTACAAATATTTATTTCATCCAGGCCAGGTTTGCACTTCTAAGTCACCTAAAATTTGTACGTATTTACTCCATCCTAATTTTGTTGACTGGAAATGTAATTTTCTAAAGAAAATTTTAGACATTAAATGAAATAATGTTGCATAAGGCCATTCATCCTGTGAAATGTGTGAAATGTACACTTGCCATTAGGAAGGGTACATGTCTCCTAGCACAAGATTTGAAGTAATCAGAATCACTCAGTGGTATTATATATACCAATTAATACAATTAGTCATTTACATGAAATATTTATGTGAAAAAATACTTAGTTTAATCTTGATCATTGACAATGAAACCAAATTAGTTTCTCAAAAGCCTCCTAGGTTTATTCTTTTGGTTATACAATGCTTGAAGCCATCCAAATGAAAACACTCAAGGAATAATAAAGTTTTTTAGTGTGCTACTAATGTAAAAAATAATAAAGAAAATTTAAATCAAATAATATCATCCACTGTGTATCTGTATTCCTACATGAGCATATTTGGAGCCAAATATATATTGCCTCATGAAAAAGGACATGTTTCTTCAATTTTTGAAACTGTACCTGGCCTATTTCAATTATTTACATGCCCTTTTCAGCTTACACAAGATCAGAATTTGCTATTTCAAAGAAACTGCTATTTTCCAAGACTTAGAAAGTAAACTCAGCTGGGATCTGGGTTAATTCAGTATTTTTTGAAGAAAATGCTAAATTTATGAAAGTAAATGAAGCAAAACTTGTTATCAAGAACTGGAAACAGTACAGTCAATAAATTCATTAAAAAATTGTATTGAACCCCTATTGTTATCAGACACTGAAATGAGAACTGCCTGTTATCTGAATTACTTGTAAGCTAATCATCAGAGTTGTCGTATCTTCCCTCAGTTCTATATATTGTTTATGCTCCTAATGTTCTGGAAATCATGGAAAGAAATACATGGAGACACAGAATTCAGACAAAATAACAAACGCTTTACTTGCAAGCAGGCGGGACTGGTAGAAACTGGTCTGGTCAGTGTCTGTGCTGCGTTCTTTGTTATTTTCCTTTTAAACATTTGTTAGTCATCATCTCATCCTTAGTGGTCTTTGTTAAGTAAGTAAAATTCAAATTCCTGTTTAATGGTTAGACACAGGTGGTTTCTGTTACTGATCACAGTCATAAACACATGACAGTTACGGCACATATATGACAAATTTGCCTAAGCATTGCAACTTTGTTCTTCAGAGTTAAGATGTTATCTACAGTAGAGCTACAGATCAAAAGAGCTATATGACCTTCACTTTAAAAAACAAAAGCAACAGGCTAAGGCATGTCTTAAAGGGATACACTATCTATTTTGCTTCTACAACTACTCTAATAGTTAATCTGCTAAGCTGTCTCAAACTTTTTTCCTTATCACAAAAACATTTGAAATCAACTTTAAAAATAAATCAGGCATGAGAGTGCAAGCCTATAATCTTGGCTACTTATGAGGCCAAGGCAGGAGAATAGCAAGTTGGAGGCCAGACTGGGCATTTCAATGTGCCCCTGAGTCAAAATACATTTTTTTAAAAAGATCTGGGGATGTAGCTTAGCGGTAGAGAACTTATGTAGAGACCCTGGGTTTAACCTCAGTACTCCATAAAGATCAAATCAAATCAAATCACATAGTATATATATGAAATAGTGATAATCTGATTGAAAAAGAAAGCCAGTATCAAACAAATTGTTTCTTCTTACAAATTACTTTCTTCTGTCCTCTTTCCCTCCCTCCTTCTCTCTCTTCCCCTCTTATTTTCTCTTCCTTTCCTCCATTTATCCATTTTCCCCTTACCTGTAGAAAACCAAGTTACATTGTTTTATCCATCTATCTATCTATTTACTATATGTAACAAAATAACAGTACAAAAATAGAAATTTCATTTAGATATGATAATTTTTTTCCATTTATTTTTATATTTTGAAATTCTTGGAAAATGGATCTTATTTGTTCATTTTGAATAATTTGCCTACATCAGGATCATTTAAGGTTATCAGACAAGAAAGGGCATAAAATATAAAAAATGACCAATAGAGATTTACTGCTTCATTTTAAGGCCTTTTCCAAAGGAGAGGACATTACTGTAAAACAGAAACTTAACCCAGACATATTTATTTATGATAAAGTTATTTTTTCTAAAGTTACTTTTTCTCATTCTTACATTTTCTGGATTTTTGGAGGGGATTGGGGAGGGGAAGTTATAGCAAAAGAGAATACCTAAGATCACATTAATTAAGCCTCAATAAATTCAAAATTGTTTTATATATATAGTGAACATTGAAATAATGTCTACATTTAAACTAAAAATGTATTATGTTAAAGTATTAAATTATTTTCCTAAAAATCATATTTAGTTAGGTTTTGACAGTTGTTACATTTTGAAATAAATGTTCAAAAATCAATCATATACCATTACAAGTCTTAAATTCCACTATCTATAAGTATTGAATTCAATACTTTTTAATTTTAAAATAATTAGTTTTCCATTGAATTAGTAATTAAAAATATACTACATCAAAATGCATCTCAAAACGACTTTGAAAGAATGAATGTTCATTTTTAATCATATCCAATAATTTGGGAAAATACTTCCCCTTTTAATATCTCAAATGAAGCATTAGATATTCTATAAAATCAATAGACAATTGACCATTGCCATTCATTGATTTTGAACTATTTTTATACCAATAGGGAAGGAGAAGTTGTTATGGCTTGTGTTCAGATGTTCCCCAAAGCCTCATGCTTTTTCAGAGGTGGCTGAATCTGGAATGTGTGATGCTAGGATTAAGTGTATGTCATTATGAAACCATTACATATGTGTGAATGGTTTGGCATTGCCCTAATCCCAGTAGTCTGGATGGGATATAAAAGGCAGAAAGGGGCTGTTAAGGTCCCTTATTGCTTTCGCTGTCTTCTGCAGCCATGAACAATTGCCCGTCTGCCACTCTACCTTGGAGTCAGCTGATTGTGGACTGAAACATCTATGAACTGTAAGCCCAATAAACCTTTCCCCCTTTAATTTTGAGTGTTGAGTAGCAACTGGAGAAAAGTAGCTAATACCGAAGTCTAAGATGTTTCTGTGTTTATTTGTGTGTCACATGTTTATTTGTGCATTTGTTCTTCTTAATGTGAGGATCAAGGACTTCAAGTTCTAATTTGCCACCTCAAAGTTTGGCCAAGATTGCTTAAAACTTCTAGACTCATCAGTTTATATAAAGGGGGGTTCATTCCAAATAGCTCTATTCTGTGACAGATTAACTCTGTCCTGTGCAAAATTAATTAGCCTTCTCAGTTTTTCTTTACCCATTAAAGATGGTACATAGCTTACTACCTTTCTATCCCACATCATATAATTATTTCATTAGCTCTAGAAGTGTATTTCACATTGTCCAATAGAACATTCAGTGATAATGAAAATAGTCAATATTTTGCTTTCCAATGTAATGGCTAGGAGTAACATATAGCTAATAAACATGTATAAATTGACTAGTATGATTAAGAAACTGAATTATTAAATATAATTACTCATTTTAAATTAAGTAGCCAAAAACACTAAAGGTTAGATTATAAGATCATGCAGATCTATATTGTTCACTACTAAAAACAAGTATTTGACTTCCTCAAATCCGATGCCTTTACTTCTGTTCAATATTAGCTGCTAATTCAAAGAATTATGTCCTGACCATGTGGTCAGAGTTAATAGCACCTCTGAGGGTTTTGTTTGGCATGGGTAGCTTCCAATCATTATTTAACATTGCTGTACAAGAAAATACGGTGTTGAGTTTTCCTAAAATATATAGCATTGTACAGCAGGATTCAAATAATAACTTAAAATGTAAACTCAGAAGTTTCTTTTTAAAGTGATAAATTGGTTACGAACCCAATTTTGGGTTCCATGAAGTATAATATGGTAAAAATTTACCTTTGATATCCTAAATGTATAATGGAAAAGGAGAAGTTTCCCATGCAAAAATTCAAAGGTAAGGAACAAGGTATTACTATCCTAATTTCAGTTCCAAGGAGATCTAGAATTTTAACCATGCCAATGTTTTCAGTGCCCCTGGTTGTGACTGTAGAAAATATCTGGGTATTCAAGCTTTGTGGTCCTATACTTATCAGAGGAATAAAGTTGAAATTAAGCCCTCAAATGACAGTCAGATCAAAAGTAGAGTCAGATCAAAAGTAGTGTCAGATCTCCCAAAGTGCATCTCTATATATGAAATCTCCAAACAGCAAAAGTTTTATTGACATCCAAAGATTGACCTCAATTTTATAGACAGATGTAAAATTAGAAATAGCAGAATATTATTTATAAAGAGTAGTCACTTATCACAACCCATGAACTTGGCAGCCATGCAGAGGAAGTAATTCTCTTGCTTGTCTGAATTCTTTGGATCTCTACTCATAAGGACCTTATATTGTTTTTTTTTCACTTTGAATATAGAAAATATCTTTCTTTGCTCTATTTTCCCCACAAAGTGTTAAATCACAGAAAAGAAGGTATCCTAAATAGAATTTTGCATGGATTAGACTCAGACACTGACCTTTAAAAGCAGAACTTTTATCAGAAAATGGTTAAAGGGGGAAAACTAAACACCCAGACAATAAAAACATTTCTGAAAATGATGGAAGAAGATTTGAGCAGAAGTTAAGTGAAGTAGCACTTTCCCTGATTCCCTGAGGTTATCTTTGATAGTAAAATGACCTTTCATAGAAGTTCCAGGTGAAGATAAGAAATTAGGACTTTATACTGTAAAAATACAATTCATTGTATACCTACTACCACTAAGGGGAAGCTGTTATTTAGGTAATAAATCTAGGTTTGATTAAGAACCTGTCTGGGAGCGAGCTCATTGATTAATCAGTAGAAAACATTCCTAATATTCTAGGGAACACGTGCTCTTTCCTGAAGGAGAATCTGGGTGTTACGCTGCAGCTTGCCCATGATCTATACCCAGCATCCGCCTCTTGGATCAACTTTTTTCTTATGCATTTATTCCATTTTATTCTTTTGTCTTCTCCTGAGGAAACTTACTCATCTCTTGATGAGTAGATCAAACTACAACCCCTACATTTGTAGCTGGTCTTGGGCTCATGAATGATGCTCATTCATCATCCTTCTCTAACAAACATTTCTAACCATTCTAGTTTTCACTCACACTCAACAAGCACCTCCACTTGGGTAAATTTCTTATGTATGGTTACTCAGACTCTAATCTGTGAGTACTCAGAACCATACCTTCTCATACCCGCTTCAGGCCACATATGATGCTGTTGTTGATTTATCATCAACACTGATCATAGATAAAAATGAAAAGCCTAGTTACTATCTGGCTCTAAAGATGTATTTCTGACACCACTGTGCAGCAGCAGGCCCATCTCATCCTGATGACTAGGTCTATTTTCCCTTCCCATGATAATGTCTTGTTACTAAAGGGTACAAAACTGCAAAGGAAGCTGTATGCTGTGGTGCAAACTTTCTCTTTTGGGGAACCTGAATATCTACATCTGTAGGATGTAAAGTTTTTTTTTTCCTTGTTTGTTTGCTTGTTTTTTGGTACCGTGGATCGAACTCAGGACTTTGAGGTTCTAAGGCAGGTGCCAGAATCACTGAGCTAAATCCCTGGCCCTGGATGTAAGGTTTTGAAAACAAGAAATGCAATTTTCCCAAGAGAGTCTTCTGGGGTAACTGTAACCAGAGCTACTACAACTTCTACTCCCAGGCTCAGGAAAAGAATATTCATCATACTGGGGACACATCCATATATAATGGTAATCTATTTACTTTGTCCTAAAGAAAGGTATTCCCTATTCACATAATGTCTTCAAGTTTGTGCCTCTGCTTTTCCTTTAAAATGTCAACCTATTGTTCTCTCAGGATAATGATTTCACAGTAGTGCAGAAAATAATGTGATTGGTGATTTCATGATTATGTCTTCTGCTGTTCTTCCTTAACTTTAAATATTACTTGGTCAAAGGCAATGACAAGGTGTGCACCATGTCATTGATTCAAAAACCCTATAAGCCCTCATAAAATAGTACTGGCTGAGGATCTGCAATCAGAAAAAAAAGGAAGTCCATACTTAGAACTTGTGTTCTATTCCATCATCACAAATAGAGCACTCTCTCTCTCTCTCTCTCTCTCTCTCTCTCTCTCTCTCTCAGAATCCATGAGGTCAATGTACAATCAGGATGAAACCAAATGGCTAGCTGGATTCCTAAAGAGATAGTACCTTATCAGGGCTCAGAATTTTTCTGTACTCCCTCCAGGTTAGGCATTAGCTGGGCGAGTACCTAATTAAGTCTATGCTGGTACATATGTTATTGGGGTCATGAATACATCTATTCCTGTTGTTCCGCCTCCTCATTTCACACTTTGTGCCACCATTGAGTGGCCAAGGATACAATCTAATAAATGCCAACTTACTGGTTATTTTTATCCTCTCTTGTTTACAGCTTATAGGGTTGGTGTTAACATACAAGATAATAATCTCCCACTTAAAAGAATTTAAGCAAAAAAAATCTCCCACTTAGTGGATTTTTCTATAGTTTACCCACACAATTCTTTCTCTACCTTCCTTTTTTGCTAAGTTTCCAGTCTTTCTTCTGTGCCTCTGACCAACCAGCCCAAACTATTAGCCATTGCTTATGGGTACTGTATGTATATAGTCTTACCTCAGTCACTTCTCTTTTTCCTGAAAAGACAAATGGCTATATTACTTGACAGTGGGATTTTTGGTAGGAAGTGTACTTACCATTGTCTTTTAGAACCACCAATGAGTATAGTTTTAATGCAACCAGAGTCCAGTTTTGGCTTGTAAAGGACTCCAAGCAACCACAGATTTGAGCTGAGGTGCAAACATGGTAACAATGTTGCAGTTTGGGATGCTTTATTATACATCATCTAGGTTCCCTATGAACTATTCATGTCAAGACCTGATGTATTCCTTCAGTCCTTTGATGAATTAGTACTTATTTCCTAACTTTGCTACATGGTCACTTACAGGAACAAGTGCTCCAATATCATGCCAAGAGCATATTTTTAAAAATTTGTCTATAATTTACAATATATACAACCAATAGTATATTATTCATCTTAAGAGAGAATTAAATTTTGACATGTGCTATATCAGAGATGAACTTTAAAAATGTTGTCTTAAGTTAAACAAACTAGAGACAAAAGGAGGAACATTGTATGATTTAACTTTTATGAGGTACCTACAGCACTCAAAAATCATAGAAGCAGAAAGTAGAATGGTGGCTGATTGTGATGGGAGAGGGAATAATTACAGGTTATCCTTTAAGAGTACAGAATTTCAAAATAGGAACATGAAATTCTGGAGATGGGATATAGTGATAGGTACATGATATGAATAACTTAGGTGCGGTCAAAAGGTACAGTAAATCCTTAAATTTTTAAAAAATTGCAGTAAAAGACCCATTGCTACTATTCCTCTCAAAATATTCCCTCTTACTTTGAACAGACACTTCCCATTGCTTTTTGTCACTTTCTGAAGTAGTTCTGAAAGTTCCTTTTTATGGGTGTCTTTAATCATTTTGTCATGGGTGCCTTGATGCCCTTAATTGATTCAAAATACTTATTTTTCATAATTATCTCTATTTTATCTAAGAGCCAGAAATTGTATGTGTCAGATCCGGTGAATAAAGTGGATGAGGATGCACTACGATGTTTTTTCAAGCTTCTTTTTCAATCAGATGGCACTCAAGGGCATCATTAACTGTAAGTTTTACCACAACTTGTAAAGACTCTCATGAAAAAGAACTTCTAGAACTGCTTCAAAAAGTGGCAAGAATTGTAAAATGAGTATGTTTGAAGTGAGGGTGAATATTTTGAGAGAAAATAAAATTAATAGGACTTCCACTGTAGTAAATATTTTTACTTAAATATTCACTGTATGTCATATATATACATATATTAATTTTAATAAATGACTGAACATTTGTTGTATAATACACTGTTGCTTAAATAAATAGCTAAATGATTCTTTAGGAAGGCCTGAGAGAAATATTGTCATTTCTGTGACATTGCTGTGACATTCCAAGGTATTTCTTTCTAGAGAACTAGACTTATCAATTGGTTCTGAAAATACATCCATGATCAATGTTGTATTATATGTATGTGGTAATACTGATCTTAGGTGGTATTAATCATCTCCTTTTTAATTATCAGTAACTCTCTCTGTGGTCGACTTTCTTAGCTGCCAGTGCAACCTATTCACTCACTATGATAATTCTGTCCAATATCTTGTATTGAGTAAGAACCATCACTTGATCATAACAATGTGAGGATTTGAAAATTCTTATTGTTTTCAGGAACCTCAATATTCTATTACTTGAATGATGTACTCATGTGATCCTTGCAACATATCAAAGAGAAAGGAACTAGTCTCCCATTTTGTGAATGAAGATACTGAGCCACAAAAAGTTTATAAGGCTTTAGTTGGAGAAAGTAAAACATTGTCAATCAAAAATTCTTCCCCATCAAAAGTGACCTACTAAATAAATACCTGTCAATTAAAGTGAAAAATCAAGAAATGTATGGTATGTCAAATGGAAATTTCATTCTTCTTTCTAAACATATGATCAATATAAATCTATTTATATTATTTCTGACACTTGATAGTCAAGATGTAATATTAAGTTAGGAACATTTAAAACGCAAAAATTACATTCCTATGACACAAAGAATACCAGTCAGAATTCAGCTCGTCTGTTTTACTAAGTAAAACCTTTCACTTTCAAGTGACAACAGACCATAAAAAGGCTGTAAAGTGGTTGAGAAGAGCAAGAAAGCAACCTCCCCAATTGACTCATAAAGCCTTCCTCATGATTATAATCCCATTTGTGGCTCACCTTGATATGCACTGTGGTGATTTTATCATTTGAAATTCCATAAAACAGAACCCCAGAAGATGAATGGCATATTTATTTCAGTAAAGATGGCTGGATTGCTATCATATCAACCAGATATGTTTAAGCAGATAATATCTGAGGAGTCAGGTGTCAAGTAGGTCATAATTCCTCTTATATAAATATATTATATGTAAAATGTACATTTTTATACATTCATTCTTTGAAACAAAACCTCAACGTTTGTTTTATACAAATAACACAAAAATGCATGAATTTCTTGCTCTCGTGTCATAGAAACATTATACATAAGAAAATGAAAATATCTTTCCTGGGTATGTTTGGGTATTAGAATCAAAGAGAAATAAGAATAATGTAATTTTATTTTAATAAACCATAAAGACAATTAATTTAGGATATATTACAATATTTATCCATATTTCTTCAGTTTTTGAATAAGTGTTTATAGCTTCCTTAAAATAATTAGTATTTTTATCTTGTTTATGTCTTGTTAATAAAGTTGCAAAATAGAAGTTATTATACCAACTTTAAATACAAATGAATTGCTTCATTTATACATTTGTATGTATGTATTTTTTGAAATCTAATGTATAATTGATAATGTGAAATAGGAAGAATAGGTCTAAAGGAGTAGGGGAAATAGTAGGGGTAGGGGAAAGGAAAGAAGGGAAAAGAAAAAATTTGAGAAAAGACAATAAGGAAAAGAAAGTCTTTGTAAATAGGGAAGTGTGGAGGGGGTAAAGGTGGGGTAGAAAATGGGGAAAATAAAATCTATATCTAAGAAATAGGTGCTTAAATTTACAGAGTTGTTTTATATTTGAAACCGTCTTTTGGATATGATGAAAGCATAAAATAAATTTTCATGTAGTTATAAATTTAGCTAATGGTATACACTTTTTATAAATCACAAGTTCAAGGAAAATTAACGGGGAAAGAAAATATTCAATTATATGTTAATTTCTTTGGGGATTTATTGATATATCCAATATAAACATAAAAACAAATTCTATATACAAATTGATGTATTTGAGTATTGAAGAGTCAGAAGAAATTTTTGAATCATCTAATGTACATAGCAAGTGGAAATTTGACTCTGCAGAAATGCATATGTTCATGCAATATACAAGATTAATGATTTAAAAGGCAGAAGACATTGAATTCTAAAAATTGGAGGTACATAATACCCTAAGAACTACACAATATCCTTTATCCTGTCTTTTCACAAAGAGAACTATATTCCAGAGACTCTTGGAATTTTTTTTTACAAGTATGGAGTTACTTGATCATAAATTAAAGAAAAGGAAAAATCTTCAAATTAGAAAAATATTTCTCATTGGATTTTCTGTTACATAAAATATCACACAAATTTTGAAACAAATACTTTTTCCTGCTGCATACATTATAAACGCTTTCATTCTCCTTCACAAAATATTCAACAAGGAATAATGCAAACCAATAAACTTTAGTTACTTGAACTAAATAATATTTTGATTGGGAATTGAAGTGAAGCATGCTTTTGTGTGATAGATGATGACATTAGTACAACAACAACAAAAAGCTCTTGAGAAGTCTAATATTTCAAGCTAGCCCAGTGCTTCTTTAATTTTGTTATTCTCAGCTTTTTGAAATTTTATGAATGAAATTTTATAAATTAAAAAATCCATGGAACTTTTTAAAGTATTAAGTATATACAAAAATAGAGAGATCCTCTAACATCTAACATTTTCTCAATGTTTAACCTTCTGATTTACAAAAGGATAAAAAAACTGTGTATTTTTTTTCCAAACTGTGTATGGTTTTGAAAAATTATTTCATAATTGTATATTTGTACTCCCTTTCCACTGTTAAATTTGAACTCTTTCATTCATATGGTAGTATTTTTAATTCCATATTATTATGATCTCTGAACAAGACTTTCTCATTGCTTATTTTAGTACCAGAATATATTGAGGATATACAGATGACAGAAAGCATCGTGCAGTGTTATAATAACTGTATCAGAAGCATATGTAGATGATTGTATGTAAAACTAGAGAATATAAACATATGGTAGAAGAGCAAACATGGGCAGGGGGAGCGTTTCTGGCAAGGTGATACTCAAGTAGAATCTTGGAGGTAACATTATGAAATCTTTGCATAAAGAATAGAGTATTATCCTGGGAGTAGAGTATTATCCTGGGCATAAAGTAAAAACAAAATATACCAGGGCTAGGGAACATGATCTACCTTGGTATAGTAAACTGGAAGATAAAGGTTGTAAACTGTGATATGAATCTAAAGAGGTATCCAGCAGATCAATCATGAAAGGACTGATAAGACACACAAAACACAAACATTATTTATTTTTCCTGAAGTCAATTAGGATTTCATGCATTATTTTGAACTGGCATATATTGTGATTCACTTTTCTTTTTTAAATTATTATTTTTGGGTCCATTTGAAAGAGAGACAGTAGAAATCAAGATTTGAGATAAAATACATAATAATTAATAAGATGATTATGATGATAATATGGTGGTGGTGGTAGAAATAAAAGAATAGTAATTATGTATAACTTCAGGAGGGCTTGACTACTATAATGATATGCAGTTTTAATCCCCAGAAAAAAATCTGATAAATTTTCTGATATTTTTCTAATTATCCCACTGACAGAGGATGGGATTTAGAATGCAGCAAGTATTTGGAAACAGCACATTGAATACAGAGTACAAAGTTAAATAAATGCAGCTATGATGTCATGTAGAACCTGAGGAACCCAGAGGGGTACAAAAAATTCAGATTGAACAAGATTGACATAATAATTAACCAATTGAAATTGCCCATTTTATCATTACCATTCTGTTCTTTAATGGAAGCCTGTAGCATGGTGCATATGCGTTATCTGATTCTTCTCTCCTTTTCTACCATTTCCTGAGTTCTCATCACCTTGCTCTACTGCAGTAGCTACCATGTCTGATAAATTTCTTGTCTCATATTTCTCCATCTTGGGGCAGACATCTGCTTTTCCTAGAGGTCATCTTATGTAGTAGTAATAGCTTGATCAGTTCAACTGCCCCCAGGACTTGAGTTTCTGGCTCTTTCTCTCACCTGTACCCTACAATCCTTCAGAGTCCATTTCCTGAAACCCATGAATAAAGATATGACAATCAACCTCATAGAAAAAGGAGAAGAAAATGCTACTATTGAACTTACTGATTTGTAACAAAGTAACAAAGTATGAATGGAGATACTAGTAATTATACCACTAATCTGTACTATGTACCCTCCCTATTAATCTAACAGTTTATCAGATACGCAGATTGGAATTATGTATGAAATGGTTTACCATTTATAAATGGAGGAAAAGAAGGCAAAAATAACTGCTTTTAGAGCTACTTATTGGTATATTTAGACCTCTGTACCTCTGGCCTGCTCTAGAAAAATCTGGCAAAGGGTAATATGAAAGGCCAGAGAAATGAGCTACAAGGAATCTCACCTTGATATCCCATATTTGGAAGGATAGTGAATGTTGTCAAAGAGCAATGCTGATGGCTAGGGTCAGTTATTTTCTCTGACCTGGCTTGGTATGTTCTTCAGTCCTTTTAACACTGTATGGTACTGTTACTTTTTCCACCTTTCCAGTGTTGTAATTTCAGAGATAATAAAAGCAGAGCAGATACAGGAGGATATATGTATCTTAATTATTTAAATGGCACCATTGTTCTATTCTCTCAGTACCAGTTTTGAAGAAGCATGTGTAATTCAATCCCTACTGAATGAGTTCTAGTGCATTCTTAACATTGAGGGTGCCCAAAAGTAATGTAATGTAGGCCATGAGTAAAACTTAAATTTTGTAGTGCCTATGTTAAAAACAAGCAAGTAATTTCAATATTTTACTTAACATAATATTTCTAAAGCATCATTTTAATGCATAATCAAAATAAAACCACTAACAATATCTTTCACATTTTATTAGGTTGACTTTTCAAAACTAACGGGCACTGTGCATTACAGCATATTTCAACTTAGACTGGCTGCAATTCAAGTGCTTAGTAGCTACATATGTCCAGTACTGGCTATCTTAAGGGACAGTACAAGTGCATGCCTGCTGGTTCCCACTTTTACATATGTAGAGATGGGGTTCCCCTTTTTTTCCCCTTGTTAGTGAGTCCAGGATAATATCTCCCACTTATACTGCCTCAATTGAATACAGAAAATGAAATGAAATTTATTCAAATCTTCTCTGGGAAAAAATTGTCTTAAATACCCAGCTTTCAGCTATTGGTAATTACATTTACTTGAGTTTATCTATTTTCATTTTTAGATAACATGTAAACTTTCTTTGAAGAATAACATAGCTGCAGAAAAATGAACAATTCCTAAGTGCATAGTTCAAATAATTCTTACAAAGGGACACCCAGTACCCAGGTAAAGAAATAAACACCAGTATCCCCGAAATCAACCTTATGTCATTTCCCAGACAATTTTCCTCTGAAATGCAGGATATTTATATGTATTGTCCTAACTCATTGTACCATAAACTGTATTTTATCTGTTTATCAAATGCATATAGAGCATACTGTAGGTATACGTGTTTCTGCTGTTGTCACCAATTTGTTGGTTTTACTTATTATTTAAATTCTATGAATACTTTTGTAATCTGCTAATACATTGGTACATTTTGAAGAAAAGTATATTCTGACTGCCTGAAACCTGACCAGGAATAGTTCTGTCAGCCAGATGTTTGCTTGGAGCTTGCTACTCACACCCAGCTGGTTAGGATATCTGTTTGATGAATTTTTTAAAAAAAATTTAAGTCATATCATCCAGTGAGGTCTCTCTATGATCATAATGAATCAATATTGAAAGGGTGAAAAGGGGAAGGGGAAGTGGGAAGTGTAGGGAAAAGGAAAGAGGGGAATGGAATTAACATAAGAAAATGAAAAATTGGAAACAAAGTCTTTGTAAATAGGGAAATGTGGAGGGGTGGAAGGGAGGGCAGGGCAATGTGAAAAAATAAGAATCAAGATAGATTATGCAAAGGTACAAATCTCCAGCGATGAATGTCATTATATTGTATACCTAAAATGTACCAATAAAATTATTTAAAAAATATGAGCCTATAAAAAAATAACATTGACCAAACCACAAAAATGATCATGTATTCATCTATTCTGTCTAATGCAAGTATGTGCTGTTTACCAATAACAAATTTAAACTTGTTCCATTTTTTCTTACTTCTATGATCTACTGAGATGGAAAGTCACAGAATTACTTTTATAGTTTGACAATAAACAATGTAAAACAAGGACCTACTGCCTTGAATCTTCCCCCAGATCACATACAAAGACCAACACCTCTAAGTCTTTTCTGTCACCTGTTACAGAGATTTCCCAGCTTTCCATGTGTGTTTCCTCCTTTCAAGAAAAAAAAAACAAAACACAACTTTGTTCAAGTATAGAGGAGTTGCTTCTGATAATGTTCCAGAGTGTATGTGTACATTATAAAGATTTAGCCGTTGTTCTTAGTTCACTGTTTGCAATAATTAGAAATTTAACATTTGTTTATTGCTACACTGGGTGTAGTACCCTCTGCATTGTCCTAAAGTTATTTATGAATGTGTTAGAATGTGTTTCATTTCTTCTACTAAAATTTAAGCTCCTAGAGATTTTGACAAATGTATGTCATTTTATATATCCTATTTATATGTGTGTGAATTTTTTTATTCATATTGAATATGGATTAAGTGATTTTGTTGAGGGCACTCAGAAAATTAATATTTGATAAATAAAAGAAATTTTGAGCAATTGAAAGCTTAGAGTATTAGTGAGAGATTGAGCTCCATCATTTGCCTTCTTTTGCTTAATTCTTCCTGACACTATTGACATACAATAAGTGATGGGATGGTGAGAGGGAAAGAATGTTTTCTTTGTGAAAAAAACACCTTTATATTTTATATTTAAATTATTGAGGTTTGTCATAATTGAAGCCTTTTTCTATCCAACTTTGCTATAGTGATCACATTTGGAAGGTCTATTTTTAAAAGGCTGTCACCAATTTATTTACACCCAAGAAGCCATGAGCCCTAAATCTTGCTCCCTCCTGTATAACAAGATGTCCTGGGTGGTTGTCATCTACTTCACAATTACAGTTCCTGTATGATTTGCTAGGCAGTAGTGCGAGGAGATCTGTAGCTAAGCTTGGCAGAAATAGGTTGTGTGATGAGAGTCGAGGGGAACATTTACGATGCTTGTAGTATTGCAACTGCTGTTATGGGTTTTCTTTCTCCTGTTTCAAACACTGGCCCTGACAGTGCCAGAGACAGCCAATGATTTAAGAGTGAAGGATAGCACCACTGTTATAGCTCGGGTGTCTTTGATGAATGGAGGCAGAGCAAGCAAGAAGGAACGAAGACGTGAATTAGGAGAGGACAGATAGAAAGTGACAGCTTTAAAGCTGTCTTCCAAAACATCAACCAGTTTACTCTGTAAAGCAAAAGTAAATAATTTTAATTTCAAGAGTTTTTATGGAATGTCTCACTAAATTTCTTTGAATTATAATTTAAATATAAATCACTATCTTGTTAATGATTACACTAGCTTGGGAGAAAATCGTATTCGTATCTTTTTCTTGCACTTCTAAAACTTTGAATATTGGTGAACTAAGGCACTTGATACTGTTTTTCATAAAATATGAAGTAGCATATAAAATCACACTGTAGACATTATCTGTTGCTCAGTTAAAAAATAATTTGCTATCAATTTGTGATCATTTAAGGATGTTATAAACTGTTGATAAACCTACTATGAATTTTATGAACTTTTAGTATGTAAAACATCAAGGATTTATAGGACATATTCTATGCAATTTCTTAGTGGTTGCTTCTATAAAGAAAAAAGCAGAAAGAACTATATATTTTCATTTCATTAGCACTCTAAAGTATTGTTTCAAATGAATATTTTGAGTGTAAACAAAATTGCTGAATAAAACATTATTCACATGCAACATAATACAATAGGAGACATTTTACAAGACTTAAATTTGAAAAGAAAGAAGTATGTTGAGTTAATCACAAATGTTTTAATAAAACATGGATGAATCAGTTTAAGATGTTAATGATACAGATTCTTATTTTCACTCTTGGCTGTGTTTATGTAGAATACAGTCAACTCATACCATTTTTTCTGCCTTGGTAAAATGCATCTCTAAGGACCTAATCTTTATGAGATATGAAGACTTCTTTAAGAAAGAATTCATTCTTGGAAAGAGGAGACCAGAAGACAACTATGCCTGCTTTAGAAACAATGGATCAGGCAGGGAAAGGGAGAAGAGAGTATTTCTAACCTCCAACCCACATTCCAGGGATTAGCACTTCTTCATAAGGAACAAAGGTGTGTCTCCTAGAAGAAAATACTGTCATCACAAGTACCTCTGTGATACAACACATATACAAAGCAATACCATTTGAGGCAAGGTGTAAAAGAGCCAATCACTGCAGAGGGTATAGTGATCCTCTCTTGCTCCACTTAGAGAATATAAAAGGAGCATTAACCAAATCCATATCAACAGTGCCTGCCATCTCGAGGGTTCAGGTTCTGAACAACGATGGGATGTTACACTAGAGCCATGGATTAATCCAGCCCTCATGGAAGTGTCAGTATATGGCTGTTGTGAGGTTGTGGACCTGTGCAGTACTTGTACACATTGAATGACTCAAGAGTGCATCACAAAACAGAGACTAGTAGCTATTTTTTTAAAATCAGTGGCATTTTGAAGTCACAAATACTTTTTGAAAATGCATGCTTTAAATTATATATACATATATATAATACACACATACATTTTTTTCTGCAAATACTCAAAATTCCTTTTGGGGACAATGTAGAAAAGTAACAGCAAATCCAGAGGAATATTGCTTTTATCATTGCAGAAATTTATTTTCCTCCCTCTCAGAATTAGAATCATGGACATAACCACACAGAAAAGATTTTCCATGCAAGGGTTAGGAAAACAGCATACTCAGTATTTTGAAGAAAATAATAAAGTAAATAAGAAAATCACTTGGGCCCTAGACAAGCTGGGTTACTGTCAATTCAAATCTGGATTCCTTTTCAGAAACCACAAATTTGATTATATTTCATCAGAGAAGGATGGTCTGAATTTTATAAATGTCTTGTTCAAGTTGTAACACGTCCAAAATGGTATTACATAATAAAATACTAAAAATGCTTTACATACTATTTTGTGAACTAGACAGTGTACTTGGTGAGAACATGTTATTTATAGTAGCTGAATGTTACTCTTTGGAAGTGAGCTGTGAAAATAAATCTTAGTTTTTAAATTTATTGACTATGTAACCTTAGGCTAAACTGTTAAACTAGAAGGATCTTAGTTTCCACATTTAAAAAATATAATGAATAATAACAATGGTAATAAAAACCATATATGTTGTTACTGTGGTTTTGAATATAAATTTATAAAGTACTTCCAAAAGTATACATTTAACTATTCATATTTTAATTTTATAATTGCCTCAATCCTCTACCTTTCCAAGTTTGTTACAGATCAGTCAAGAAAAAAATATTGCAGAAGATATTTATGTGCTTATATATTACAGAATTTTATGTAGGAGAGCTTTATGTCACATAGTAAGAGATAACTACTTATCTCAAATACATATTTCATTAGATTACTGGAAACTGTGAAAGAAAGAAGTACATCATGATCTAGGTGCATCTTTCTATTATTGTGATGATAATTAAAGAAGAAATATTGGAAAAAGACTGAGTTTCCATGCATTCATTGAGTAGAGTTTGTGACTAGTAAGAATAAGTTCTAATGGGAAACTAGGTTAAAAATTATTTCATGCAAGAAATGTAGAATAAGGAGTCATGAGAATAGAACTGAATACATAGAAATAAGAATGACCAATATGTATATGAATAGTGAAACCACATAAATGACTTTTCAAGGAAAAAGGAGGATAGAAGAGAGGATAAAACAGTAGCCTGTGAATCATGCACATCAAAAGATTGGACACAAACAAAACAGTCACAAAAGAGCACATAGGAAAGAGTTTCCTGGAAAATTCCAGTTCCACAGAGAAAAACCTTTTAAGGCACATATAATTAAACTTGTCACATGCTGAGGAGATAGTAAAGGAGAGAAGAACTGAAATGATAATAGTTATTTAAAATAATTAATTTAGTAGTAAAATAGATGCAAAAAAAACTACAAACAAAAGAAAAAGTACACGTGTTAAATGCTTGCATTGATTACTGATTAACAATTTTTTTTTTCACCCACGCAGAAGTCTACCCTTTCCTGAGACTGACAGATGGAGAAGATCTAGTGACTCACTAATTTGACTCATGAAATGTGAGGAAATAAAATGTTATATTTTGACAAAAATATTTAATTCACACTGAAAGCCACTCAGTATCTTCTCTTAAAGCTGTGACAAGGACAACTACAAGATCCAAAATGTACAGCAGTATCAGCCAAATTATCTTGACTGATACAGTGAATCATGAGGAAATTGAATTAGTCTACGCTAATCTTGTAGAAGTTTTGTGATAGTGTTTAATAAAATGTTAGGGTGGCACTATGAGGAGTAAGCAAAATTAGGGCAATAGTTTTGATTTGAGAGACACAATATTGTTATAGCTAGGAAAATGGATAATTGAAACATAAGAGAGTTATAATGAATAAATGAAATGTTCAGATAAGATACATTTCTCAGCTCTTGGGGAAATTTTATGAACAAAATTCTCTAAGTTTATTCTAGGATTATGGATCTAAGATCAGTATCCACAATTTAGTCAGGAGGTAAACCAAACAGAACAATATTGGGGAATGAGAGCATAGCCACAATTTAGTTGTTACGCCCAAAATGTTTAGAAGATGAATTAATGCTGACATAGATGATAGAAAGGAGAGATACCGAAGTGTTGAGAAAAGTCTAGACATTGTAAGACTTCATACTATTAATCCATGACACAGTTTAAAGATATCACAGAAGGAATAGTAGTTAACTTCATTTGAAGAGCATAAGTAAAAGAAGAAAGCAGGAGATAATATTTCATGTCTCAAAAGCAAGCAGGAATTTGAGAGACTAATTAGGCAAGGGTATTCTAAGCAGAAGGGGCTGAATTGCGTATAATACATCTGATGTGTATCAGGATAGTAAGAAATGTAGAATGACAATGTGATTGAAAACTATGGGAAATTAGACAAATTTTATATGTCTTGTTTCCTTGCTTAAGATCGGACTTTATGCTAGAGACCAAACAATCCTGTTAAAGTCTATTAAACAATAAAGGGTATAATCTCTGTGGCATTTTAAGAAGATTATATTCCCAAATGACTACTAATATTTAAATTCCATAAGTGTCAATGTCTGCATACTTGACAGACTTCTACATGATTCAATTTGTTCATTTGTTTTACGTGGTTGTAAGAAAAATTTGTGAGTTGCTATTTCATCTTCAGTATAGGTTTGCTAACATCATGGATGCAAAACTACTAGCTATTTTTCCATGCTAGAGCTCATTTAAGTTTCATTATATATGAGCTTTTTAGCACATTTTTCATAGTAGACATAAAGAGAACAATAGATCTCAAAGTTTTTTTGAAAAGAAAAACGAAAATATGGGCAATTTAAAAAACCAGGAGATTGTCAGATGATTTAATGGAGCTGCAAAACAAAAGTTGCCAAACAATGTGGAAGAGTAATTCACAGAAAATTTCTATGTGTATCATGCTTCAGTGTACTTGGAAGTTTTCTATTAATTAAAGGTATATACACAAAAATATTTCAGTATGGACTCTCTAGCTTTCTGAAACAGTGAGGTATCGAACAAATAGTAATCATGTCTATGATTTTACTGTAATTATGCTCCATGTTTGCCAAATCAACTAATTAGTGGTGTTTCATGTTTGGCCCAATGTTCCAAAGATTAATATAAATACTTCTAATAATTGAATAAGTGACCAAATACTATCATTTTCTTAAGAAAATTTCCAAAGTAAGCTCAAATGCCATTATAAGGAAAAGTTTCCACTTAGTGATGATAGTTGCTTCTTTATTTTAATTTCCCACCATCTTAGTAATAATTTAACCATCAGGGTTCTCCCATCTGCATTCCTAGATTTTTTTTCTATCCACTCATTATGGCAATTGTCTCATTATTGTGATTATTCTATTTCCTCCAAGAAGCTTCTCAAGGAGAAGGATTATTTTTTATTCTCAGTAATTATATTTCATAAGATTTCTTAAATAAGAATTTATTTTTATAAAATTTCCATCCAAGGCAATAAGAGCCAATTCCATTTTCTAAGATGCTACCTAAATTGAAGTACTAATCAACATAAATTTGTAGCCTGCTGTTATATCTAAAAGATTTCTAGAAATGTTCTAATATTTTCTTTGTGAAGGTAGTTTATAATTTGTAGCAATGATCTTAGATTACAGGAGAAGTATAATATCAGAAAAAATGAAGATATAAATACTGAAATAGTGTTCTATATACACGGAGCCTTTGTAGTAAATGAAGGTTTTACACACATTTGATTCTCAAAACATAATTATATATCACCAGAACTAGCAATGTCATTCTCACATGTCAAAAGAAATAAATAAGATTTTAACTTTACTTATCTTTTCAAAGGATACCCAACTACAAAACAGCATTGAAATATCAAGTTATTGTCTATATTTTCTAGCCCCAGATTTGTGTGCTTTCTACTAAATCATTACAAATGATCAGGTGCAAAGAGATACACAGTAAAAAGTACTGTATTATAGCAGTGAGGTTACAGAGAATAATGGTAAAAATTATACTTAGGAATTTAGTATTGATAAAACCTCTAAGGAGAATTTAAGTAACACTGAAACTTTAGTTTCAAGTTACAAGATTATAGTATATAATAAAATGTCATCTATACTGCTATGAAGAACTGAAATTAAAATAATTACTTACAAAATGTATTTATGAAAAACACAAAAATAGGCCAAAGCTCCTCTTATACAGTATAGTCATGAAATAAAATCATATGTTGACTGGAAATGATTAAGTGGGAAGAAGGAAAACAAACGTTATCCATTGTTATCAAATACACACCTAACCTCTTTAAAGGACCGAATCTTCTTTAGAACAAAATTCAATATAAAGGTCAAACACAGAAGGGTCAGAAGTAACAGGAAAGACAAACACCATTTATTTTCCAATGAAGGATACTTGTAGCTAAACTAGTGATGCAGCACTCACATTGTGCTGACATGCAGTCTTTAAAGACTTCTGTTGAAAGCTGGGTCCAGGAAAATAATAATGTGCAATTGTGCATAGTTTTGAAGGATGGTAGTAGCATCAGTGTTACATTGTCCTTGCTGACTAAATCAGTCTTGTTTATTGGAATTTACTTTAGGGGCAAAATTTTGCAGAACACTGAAGTTGAACCTAATAGGTAAAAGATTTAATGTTGTCTTTGGGATGCTATTCTAGAGAGGCATCATTTGAGGTCTTGCATTTGTATCAAAGTAATGGCAAGGTTGTTTGCAAAAGTTTGTACTGTCCTGTAAATTCTGTTAACTAAAGCCCAAGAGTTTCTTGACAATTCAAATTTTTTTCTTCCACTTTCACTTCTACAAAAAACCTAACACATAACATTTAAGGAGACTATTAAATAATAGTTAACTAAGAACACAACGCTATGCTTTTAAACTTTTCATTCTGATTATATATTTGTGGCAGATTCCATTGCCAATTTTTCCAAAAATTATATTGCTTTCTTTTATTATTATCAGAATCCTTGATTCTATGTGAGTTCAAATTAGATCCAATGATCAGCCATATATTTTCCCTTGCAAAAAGGGATAATAGACTAAATTAATTCTAAGAAGAACTTAATTTTTTTCTTTTCTCATTATATAGCATGTCATTCTTTCCTGGAATACCAATTTTATTTGAGTTAGAAAACAGATGAAGTGACTGATGTTTAGTCAACTTGGCACCATAAATGTAGAATTTTTCCTTTCCTCACCTCTGGCCACCTATAAAAGAACACATACAGAAAAACTATTTGGTTAAGATATTATATCAGGTGTTCTATAAAATGTATCTAAAAGAATTCACTGAAATTATGTTTGATGAATATAGTAATGCATTTCTCATAGTCATTTGTCCTATGTCAGATACACTATCTGTTATCATTAATTGAGTAAATATGGTTCATATATTTAAATAAATACAATTCATTTAAAACAATTCTTGAAATTATTTATCCATCAACTTTATCAAAAGCAATGAGGGCTAATTTGAATTCAAATAGGTATTTATTGACTGTATACTATGTGTAAGACATTGTGATTAAAATGAGTAACATAATTTCTCTTTTCCAAGAATTGCAATAGCTGTAAACCATACAAAATACAGATCATTAATGAAACCTATTGCTATAATTTATTTGTCTTTACCAACTTCCAATATATTAGAGGTAAAAATAGTCAAAAAACTTGCACAATATTCCTACTAATGTAGGACACTAGAATGTTATAAAATATAAAACTAATAAAATCCTACAGACATATGTGAGTGTTTTTAGGAGGAAGAGGTAACTATTGAAAGGAGAAATATGAGTTCAATCTTAAGTGTAAATTTTACATAATCATCAAAGAGGAAGGCAGAAAGAGAAAAGCTGGACATATGAGCTTAAGCTAGTACTTTTCTAAAACTTCCAGGACAGGTTGAAAGAAAAGAAAATATATTTTTATAGAAATTTTAAAATTCAAAGTCCATACATGTTTATTTATAATAAAATATTTTATTATCATAAAACTGAATTAAATTTTTGTCTTTGTATATTTTGCATTGGAATATAATAGCATTTGCTCTTATGCTTAAAAATTATGCACAACTTGGTTTGTTTTATACTAATTCTGTAAGACTTGGTGTCTTAATGGTTTTGACTCTTCTAATCCGTGTGTGAGATATTTCTCCATTTTTTGTGTTATCTTTGCATTTTTTATCATTATTTAGCAGTTTTCAGCATAATAATATTGTGTATATTTCACTAGTTTTATTTTGAAATATTTTACTGTTTCTATTGGTGAAAATTTAAGTAGAACTATTTTTCAATTGTGGTTTCTAATTGTTCACTGATACAATATAAATAAATTGATTTTTGATATAGTGTTTGTATCCCAAGACTAAAATACACTCAGTTATTAGCTTTGAAATCCTTTTGTGTATTTTTTAAATTTTTCCATGCAAGTTGTTTTATGTATATAGTTTAATTTACTCTTTTCCACTCTATGTATTTATTCCCTTTCTAGAGTTAAACTGATTGTAATATGTTGAAAGGGTACACATTTTATTTATTATTGATCTTAGGAAGAATTCTCCAGTTTTCTATCATTAAATAACGTTATGTACAGGATTTTGTAGATGCTCTCTATCAGAGTAAGATTATTTCTTCAACTATTTTGATTGTTTGAAATTGGGTTTTATAGTTTGTGCTTTACTTTAAGAGATTTGCCTTTTTCCTCTCATTTGTGAAATTTATGTACAGAGAATTACTCTTATTTCTTATAGTTTAAAAAATAAAAGCAAAATAATAATATTCAATAGGTTATTGAAATTATTATGTATTTGACTTTTAAAATAAAAGGAATGGTTAATGGAATAGATAAAACAGGAAAACATAAAACATTGAAATTTGTAATGTTATTGAAGTTGTATAACAGAACTAAAATATGTGTGGATCCTAGACATAAAAACCATGTAGAAAATTCCAAATTCTATAAGAAGGCAATTCAATGGAATATCTAAAATAATGCTTAATAACATTTGTTAGTTTGTGCCGAAAGGTACTGTTAGTTATGCTGAGCCCATCTCCCCTACTACACAATTTGCCAAGTTCAATTTGTTGTCTTTGTATCCAAGCAAAAATGAAATGTAGCATTAATGTACTCTTAGAAGCTCCCTCATCAAGCCTCCTGTGGATCTGGAATGATGCTTTGGACAATAAAGAGATAAGAGAATTTATCTAGAAATTGTATTTTCTCTGAGTGTTATCAAAAGAAGGAGATATATACATTCTATCTCATTCTTCCTTGTGATTGAAGTATATAGATTTGATTTAGTGCTCCATTCGTGTGTTTTTGTGTGTGCTTTTTTTTCTTGAAGATATTTTGTTACTCTGTCCCTTATAATAACCTATTCAAGTTAGTAAATGGACATGTGATATTTAGCATGTAAATGTAAATAATTTAACATTTGTTTTGTCCCATCAGTGTTAAAAATGCCTGCCATAATATATAAAATATATAATATATATAATATATATATATATATATATTATATAATATATATACAGAATCATAGGACTAGACAAAATTTGAAGTAAAATTTTAGAATTGTAAAATATGGAGCTCTTGCTCTCAGGAATTACAAATATAATCATTCCAGTTTTCATTGAGTTTAACAAGCATAAATAAGTTAAGACAATTACATACATGCACACAGAAAGATTTTAGCAAAATTAGAACAAGATGTCAAATTTTAATCTACTCTTTCATTGTTTCTTCTATTGTTCCCAATGCCCTTCAGTAGTTATTGCAATCATTTTTATAGACAGGGAATACTACATTTTAGAGTCACAATAGTAAGGGAGAATGACCAATACAAGGGATGTATATTAAATAATAATGAAAAATTGGTCTTTTGTCTTTGGCAAGAAGCAGCAAAATCACACTATAATTAATTGCAGCTATTTTCACATGGCAGTTGTGCAGTTTCTCTTTCTTCCCAGGAGTTGCTGAATCAGGCCATGCAGGAAAGTTGATGTATACCTTCTCTGGAAATGAGATGTCTTAGATGCACTGTGCTCAGATGCCAGGATGGATGACAGTGTGAGATACAGTCCTTTCCTGTTTAATGCAACCCAAACCAATCTACATTCTAGAAGTCATTTGATTTCTCTCCTCTGTGGTGCTATCAGATAGCAACCAGCTCTCTGGGGACTCCATTCATGCTGAGATTGCACTAGCTAGTGATTATACTGCTGAATCAGACTGTAATCAATCTTGCATCCTACTGATCTTCTTTGGTATTTTTCTTTTGATCACCAGCTAATGGAAAACACAGCATGGTAAAGAATAATATAGTTTCATCTAATTGTAGCTCCATTGAAAAGGCCTCTGGATATTCTTGTATTCACCTTTCAATGAAAGTGTTTATAATGTAGTCAATTTTGAAAGTCAAAACAGATAATTATTACAGAGTTATCTTGATTTATTTTGAGCATAAATGCATCATTTTCAGAATTTATGAGTTGTCAAGGCAAATGTGAATTTCTAAGATCAAAATGTAGCTTATTTCTGTATTTCTATTGATGGTCTATTCAAATGCAGTCATAGATGCTAAAAGAAGTAGCCATATGGGATTCATAATTAGGGACTGCTTACTCCAATGTGTAGATGAAGTAGGGATGCATATATATATAATTGATTTACAGGGTATTACCAGTACTCTCATTATTGCTTAAGAGTATTTCATAATGAGCAAGAATGTCACCAGATATCTCACTTTTCTCCTCCTATTTGCATGCTATATGGAAGTCTACAAAACAGTAATTCAGACATATGAAAATGAAAAATAGCATGGGTGTTATAAAGAACATGAAGGCAAACACAAGGCAAAGATATATGTTCTTACCATTTTGATAATAAAGCACTTTGGGAAGGAAGGGTAATAGAGACAGATTCTTGAATTCCTTATAATCTCTGTTTCGCAAGAAAGCAAAACAAGAGGAAAACTGGATGTGTAAGCTCATTTTGAAGTTTATTCAAAAGAAATAGGGATTACAAAGGAGCAGAAAGACTGAATATGGAACAAAGAATAAAAAAAAGTTGAATATTAAACTTACTACTGCTGGGAACAACCGAATCTTTCCCAGAATGCTCTATAAACCATGAGCTTTCTTAAGGCATCTACCTAGAATTTCCCTGTCTTTTAGAGGATAATTTTTTCAGGGTAAAACATCCTACTGATAATATGCAAAGAATGAAAAACTTCCTGAGCTTTAACACAATCCCTGGGCATAAAAACTGTAAGCTGAGACACGGAGGGTGATGTCAAACGGCCGCTATTTTTACACATAAGCTCTGTCAACCACACTTGCATAAGTACTGGTGACCTGACTGGATATGGTACAGGGCACCAAAAATTGTGACAAATTCTACCTGCCAATTTTAGGATTTGTGAATTTTGTAATATTTATTATATTCTCTAAAGTCAAGAATTCTTGTCAATTATTTAGAAATAGTAATAGAGACTATGTAATCAAAAAGCACAAAGCTTCGGGAAGAATCAAAGTGAGAATATGTGCATTGATATCTCTGGAAAGAATTAAGGTACAATGGAAACACCATCTGCAGAGAGGACACAGTAGTTTTCTTAGCATATCTGCAAGATGATGTGACCTGATACTTCAACTGAATCAGATTAAGAAATGCCCAACAGATTAATAAAGCAGGACGAGTGTGGCTGGTTTGGTCATGGAGGGATGGCCTTGAGTCCTATATGTGGCTCCTCATCATTTCTCTCTGAAACTTTTACCTTGCTCTGTTTCCCAGCTAGCTACCATAAACTGAAGAATTTTTCTCTGCTTGTTTTTCTACCATGATATTTGTGTCTGCCAATTGTTTGCCTGCCAATTACATTCTACAATCTGTTGAAATTGTGAACTAAATTAAACTTATTCTCCTTTATGTAAATGTTATATACTGTGTCCACCAACAAAAAAGCTGACTAATACTGAAAATTGGTACAAGAAAGGAGTGCTGTTGCTATAATTCTATCTTACCGTATAGTTTAGAAATGATCTGTGGGAAGAGTTTGGAAAGTTTTGAAGAAATGAGCTAAAGAAGCATAGAAAGCTGTAAGCAAAGCTTGGTGGAAGATTCTGGTAGAAGCTCAAAAGGTTAAAATGCTGACAGGAATGTGCACAGTAAAGGCCAGGCTCAGGAGATTTCATCTGGGGTCAAGGACCTTATTGGCAATTGTACTAGAAGGCATGTGTGGTATGCTCTGGCAGAAAACTTTACTACATTTTGCACATGTCCTGAAACTTTGGAGGAAATTCAGGATGGTGAGCTAAAATATCTGGCAGAGGAAATTTCAGTACAGCCTAAAATTTAGTCTATGGCATGAGTACCATTGGATGTTTTATCTAGATTTATGATGAGAATCATGGCAAAAGACAGAAAAGAAAAATTTAAAAATTTTAAATTTTAGCCCAAAAAGGACAATGTGTATTTGGAATCAAAGGAGGTATAATTGCTAAAGAAATTAGCACCATTAAAAAGTAGCTAGAGGGGCTAGGGATTTAGCTCAGTGTTTTTGCTGTGTGCTGCACAAGTGCAAGGACCTGAGTTTGATCCCCAGTACTAAAAGAAAAGAAAAGAAAAGAGTAGCTAAACACTTTGTAGAAAGACAAAAAGAAAAATGCCTTAAGGATTTCTCAGGAATCAGCAAGTCCTCACCCACAGCAGGCTCAAGGGTACAAAAGTGTCAACATTTAATTTGAGAAGAGAATTCCTACTTGAGACATGCCTCCTAGGGAATTGGTTCCCTTTGATTTATTGATTTATTTCACCATCCTCTGCTATCAGGACACTCAGAGATCACTGCATGATCCAAACAATTCTGACTTCTTTTCTACAGGCAGAAGACAGTAGCATCATATACATGATGCTGGTTTCATCAGGATGCAGAATGCAAGAATTGTAGGATCAGGGATGCTTCCATTCAGATTTCAAAGGAAGGCCTGAAAAGCCAGAAAGGAATCCAAAATAGAGAAATGAATGGATTTGTAGGAATTAAATAAAAAAATTACACACACAAACACAGAGCCACACACACACATACTCATGCACACACACACACACACACACACACGCACATTTATATATACATAAAATTGGAAAAACAAAATAAGAATAGAGATAATCAAGGAAAAATGTCAGATCTTTAAAAATATTGATGTTATATTGACAGATATAAAGGGACAGAAAATAATAAACTGATTAAAATTAAATTTAAAAATCTGAAAATTCTGTAAAATGCAGAGAATTAGAGAAAGTAAATAAATGGAAAGACCACTCATGCATGTTAATTGAAAGATCTACCTTGGTTAAGATAGTAATGATCTCCTCTCCATTTGAAAAAGATCCATCTCTCTACTTCCTATTACCTATATTATATTTTGCTCTTTATTAATGTTTTAGTGTTTTCATACAAGAGAACTATGCAACACTTAAGTTTATGTATTTGATTTATTTTACTTAAAATCATATTTTGAAAAAGGGACTCTGAATTCAATCTACTTAATTTAAATATAATATCCATCACTTACTAGTTCTGTGACCTTGTTGAGGTTATTTTTACTGCTTGAACAATTACCTAGGGAATGCAATTCAGAGAAGAGAATAAAGAGGCAAAGAAATCAGTTATGATATTATGGCAAGTATCCCAGACAACAAGATGGTTGCCTTAATAAATGCAATGCTTTACTAAGCACATACTAACAGTTGTATTTTCTGCTAGGTACCAATGACATGCAATTAGGTAAGTCGTGGTCCTTGCATGCATGTAATTCACACTCCAGTGAAAGAAAGACATTTGAAAAACTACTACCTATAAACTAAATTGTTAATTGGCATAATATGGGTGCAAGCAAAGTCCTAGAGAGAACAAATTGATTCCATTATCCCATGTGTGTCCTGACCAACATAGTTTAATGGTGATATTATTTTCCACTCTATAGACAATTAACTTCTATTATCTTTTTTAACTGCACCTCACTGATGTGTTAAGTTAAGCAAAAGGAAGGAGTTGATTGGTTTGTGCTCTTTACATTTTATTTTTTAAGTCTGAGAAAGTGTTTGATGATTTTTCATTTTTCTAAATTTTGATGAATTTCCTTTTTCAGTATTTATTATAAATACGTGTGTTAAATTTTGCTATAATGAATTTATATAGTTATGGTAAGCTTTAGGATAGGTAAAAATGTATCTTGTTCTTTTTTTTTTGCTTTCAAAATCACCCGCTTCCTTGTAATAAAATATTGCATATATTCTTGATCTTTTTCAACACAAGTTATCATAATCCATTCTTCAGTGTTAAAGTTAATTCAATTCTTAAATTGTATTTAAGAAAATAACCATATTCAGTATTGCTGAAAAGTTCTGAGACAATTTGGATTCCATTCCAATATGTTCTGATATAAATTGAAAGATAATCAGAATCTAACCTCAAACAAAATTCAAATTGAATCTCATTTCTAACACTTGTGCTCTGGTGTAAAAAAGTTAGTTTTGTTAGAATGTAAGTCTCTATTACCTGATAAGTAAAATGGGATAATAATGCTAACCTGATACAAATTGTCTTAAATAATAAATTGCGGTAATTAAAAATATCTTACAGTAGTTTCTATTTTCTCTAAGTGATTAACAGCTGTTTAGAAAAAGAGACTATGTATGGAGCATGCATGGGGTGTGTAGGTAAAAGAATTTACCAATAAATGAAGAATGTAAAAAGGACAAGAATTTATTTTTGGCCAGAAAACAATGTCAAGGTAGACAGTAGGAGAGTTTCCAAGAGAGGAATCTCATAGTCATGGTGAGAAATTGGGATATTTATGAGGATTTAAGGAAATGCAAAGGAAGATAAGCAAGAAGTATGATTTTCCATAAAGTGCCTTTTTCCTGGATCATCCAGCACCTTGCAGATCTCCTGGAAGCACTTGCACTGAGTTTAAATCATATATTTACAATTATCATTCTCCTCTGGCTGACAGAAAGCCTTTCTCTTAGGATAATAAGGAGCTGATAAGGAGATCTATACATATGTTTTAGAGAAAATGGGTTCAGACTTTGTGAGAAATGAAGAAACTTATAGCAAACGTTTGTTGCTGTCTTAAAAGATGCCCTACCCAAAGCTAGAGGTGCCTTTAATTGAAGTTCCTTTCTTAAGGCCTTTAACTGGAGTTAGGTTGTTAAGGCTTTTATTCATGGCAATATGCAAAATATCTTTAGCAATCATTTATAAGAAGCACAGATTTTGTATATTACACTTTCGGCATTTTGGTAAACTAATAAATATAATGACATTAGTTTGTTTTTCTTACTGTCATTGGATGAAGTGAAGAAAGAAAACCTACAATACATGAGTGTATGAGGTGACAAACTTGTTAAATGGCTTAACTTAATCATTCTAAAATGGGAATGTTGTGCCCAGATTGCGAAGTCCCAAAGACCACCAGGAGGCCATTTCCAATGTGAGCACACGGGGGTCGTTTATTCAAGCTTAGGCAGGGACTTTCAATTGTCACCGACACAGCAGATCGAGATTGAGAGCCCTGAATTCCAAATTAGCAGGGTTTTTATTGAGATTACAGCAAGCTTTGGTCATTAGCAGCCATATGATTGGTTAACATTTAGCAAGTATGAAGTGTAGATTTCTGATTGGCTAGGCTCATTGGGGGTTGAAGGGGATTACGTATAGGTTTTTAAAAGGAAAATGGGGACAAAGGTTAGTGGTCTACTGTCACGTACTGATGGTCAGCAGACATCCTGACTAATGGTCACAACCACCCTGTGTGGACAGTCAGCACGTTAACAGATTGTCCTGTAGATAGTGGGCCCGGGACATTTGTTTCTAGGGCAAACAGATGGCTGAGTAATAAACTTAGGAATCCTGGTTGTAGATTACGTCTTTTGTCCCAGTTCAAGCACATTTACTCATTAATTTGAGATAACAAAGGAGAATGCTCCATTTTGGGCAAAATGGAGTCATTCTGGTCTCACATTAACAAAATGGAGTCACTTTTGGTCTCACAGGAACACATATTAAAACAGTGCAATGTAGTTCATAAGTATATACAATTATTATTTCCTAGTAAAAAATAAAATTTAAAGAGACAAGTAAACTCAAGCCTTTGAATTCCTAGTTCAAATCTATAAATTACCTAAAGTGTTTTGTTTTTTTTTTTTTTTTTGAGGTATGGGGGGTTGAACTCATGATCTTGTGCTTCTGAGGCAGGTATGGTGCCACTGAACTAAATCCCCAGCCCTCAAAGGCTTTTGTATGGAAAAAGACTCTTATCTCTTATAACCCTGGGTCTGAGATTGCTAAAAGTCTTATGCAGAACCTCATCTCTGACTAATCTACTATACAAAGTTTAACTCCCATCCTTGGAGTATATGCTATTAATATGGAGTATTTCTTTAGAAAAAAGTGAATCCTATAGACAGAGAGTTATAAAAAGACCTTAATAAATTTGGGGATATTGAGTTTCTCAATTCTGATGTCTCCTTTAGTAGTGGAAGATGTTTCCCTCCTGTAGTAGGAAGAGGTTGCCCACCATAGTGGCATCGGTGGGCCCACCTGCCACCCACATCAGCTTCCCCACCACAATAGAATCAGCACTTTCACCTCTATTTGAGTGGATTAACTCTGCCTTGCCTGACAAACTACAAGGATCTATTTGGGGACAGTTTCCACACAAAACAGTGTCCATTCTCCTCAGGGCACGTGATAACCAAACCTTGCTACTAGAACTAAAACATAACTCAAGACCCAGAAGGCCCTACAAGTGGATAGGATGAACCATTTTGTGACCACTAGCCTCTTCCTTAGCCATCTCTGTCACATACAAATCACCTCTTAAAGTGTCCATGGAGATTATGCATGGTAGCAGCAACATGATCTCCACTAACCAAGGTCAATTAGACTATGGCTAAAGCTGAGTGTTCAGTCTGACAGCAACAGAGAATAACACTTAGTCCTTCACAGGATAGAGTGGCCAGCCAGCTATCTGAAGGCAGGTTGATTATTTTTGCCTGCTTCCTTAATGAGCAAGGTAGTATTTTTTCCTTACAACCTTTGGTGTTTACTTTGCATTCCGATTTGTGTTTCCTTCATGCGATGGTTCTACCAAAAGTACTATCTGTGTACGCACATGATACTTTACTTATCATGATGATTTTCCACACAGCATTGCTTCTGATCAAAGAATTCATTAGAAAAAATATGATAAAGGCCCAACCATTATACTGTAGTGGATACTTATAGATATTGATTATATATTGGATATATAGTACAGTGAAATTGCCTTTTAAAGGCTCCGATATAGTACAAACTACATGTTAATACTGGCTGGGCTGTGGCAAGGAGCTCCAGAAGGCTGCATATGCTGTGTCAGCATCCAATATATGATGATTTTCCCTTCACCAAGGATTAAAAGGTCTAAGAATCAAGGGTACAAACAGGAATGGCATCATTCACTCTCATTACTTGTAACCCAGTTGAGATTTTATCCTATGCTGACATGAAGAGTTTGAATCCAAAGAAAGAATGATTTCATCTAAGGCCAAGACAATTATTCCCTTGAACTGAATGTTAGTCTACAAACTTTGAACTTTTCCTAACTCTAAGTCAATAGGGCTAAAAGAGAGTAATAGTGTTTGCTGGGGGTCCTGAAAATGCAAAGGAAATTGAATTCTGTGTACTATATATGTAAGGAAGACTGTGTCTTTAATGCCCTGTGGTAGAGATCAGTGGAAAACTCCAGCAATCCAATCTAGGCCAACAAGGTTAAAAATGACAACTAGTTAAAATACTTGCTGCAGTCAAAAGGAATACTGTTGGTAGTGGGAAAAGATAATCATAAATACTAGTTATAACTACATGACCCATTACAGAAATGAGCACTGTAATTCTCATGAGTTACTTTATTTTTATTTTGTTGTAAATATATTCATATATATATGTATATATGATATACATATATAAGGGCATAATCTCTCTATAAATCAATCTCTGTTTATAATATATATGTAGTCTTTGTATCATAATATTTAAGTATTGTTTATTTTACAACATAGTATTTAACTTGTGGAATAGCAACTAAAGAACAAATATTTCTCAAGAACTACATGTCATCTCTAAATATAGGACTTAGTACACTTCTAGTTCAACACAGGATAGATGTATCATATTAAGTAGAATTATTAGCTTGCTATTCTTTTTATTGGGCATTAAGTGTGTCTTTAAGAGATGTGCATGAGTACAAAGTTGAGAAGAGGCTGACTTATGAAGATTAATTTAAGTGTCAACTTGACTGGTCATAGGGTGCTCGGATTAAACATTATTTTAAATTGTGTCCATGAATGTGTTTCTGGATTAGATTAGCATACGTGTTTGTGGTCTCAGCAATGCAGATATTCCTTCTCTTTGTGTGTTCAGCATAGAATGAAAAGTGGGGGTGGAGGAAATCTGTATCTTTTTTCTACCTCCTGTTTAATCTAGGAAATGACATTTCATCCTCTCTTGACCCTGAACTGAGATTTATAAATACACACACACACACCAAATGCTCATGTAAATGATTCTTTCTCTGGAGAACCTTGACAAATAGAATTTTTGTTTTACCTTTGGGGGCTTCAATTTCTTCATCTGTTAATTACATAACACTAGCTTAATTAATGGATTGAATTAAATTTAATATGTGAAGGCTTTACACGTTAGTGCTTATGACTGAAGCTTTATCATAGGGAATCCAGAAAGACATTATTTCTTGATATTGTTTAGGCTTTAGTAATTCTTTCATAAAACTATTATATATTAAAGATGTATAAGTTACAGTATTTAAAAGTCTTGTTTATTATTTTATTTACCCCATAAACACCTTCTTAAAACTCCTTTTGTTAGCACCAGCAATATAAACTCTCCACACACCCAACATCTGCATGGTTATAATGACAGCTGCTCTATTGGAGCAGTGCAATTCCTTTCCATTTATCGGAAGAAGAAAGGGTACCTGAATCAAATTTGTACTACAGTATAAAAGTGTATCCTTGGGCTGGGGATTTAGCTCAGTGGTTCCGCCGCCTGCCTCACAAGCCAAGGACCCGAGTTCAATCCCCAGTACCAAAAAAAAAAGTGTATCCTTGATGATTGTAAATATAATCTCATATTTGGGAATTGAACAATATGAGAATAAGCATGGATTAAAGCTTTGGAGTCAGATCTTCTGCTTTTACTTTTTGTCTCCATCACAAACTTCCATCTGACCTTGGCCACTTTATTTAAATTTTATATTCCTATTCTAAGTAATAGAAGTAATATTTTTTAACTTGGAGAACTTTTGTGAGGACTACAGTGTAGTCTAAATGTTTTGTACACTGCCTAAATAAAATCCTCCACACTACCACAATTTTAAGATGTTAAGACTAATAATGATACAAAGGCATTAAGGAAGTTTGAAATGTTTACTACTCATACAATTATGCTTTCTAGGGAGAAGTTGTTAGGTTCCAAAACTTATCCAAAAATGGCTTGAGAGAATGGGTAAAAGAGACATGTCACAGCTCATTGTCAAGGGGTGAGATTCAGTAAGCGTTCCAATGCAGGTACAAGCTGTGGTTGTGCTTTGAACTTTCTGCAAGCACCAAAAGAGAAGAAGATACCTGGTTTTCTCACAAGGCAGAGGACAAGGACAAGTGGTAGAATTTGAAAGTCTCAGCAGATATAAAAAATGAAGTTGGATTCTTTATTAAAATTCACCTTTCATTGTTTGACTAAATACCCAAATGTATCATATTTTCTTTAATTGAATTACAACTCATTTGAGTAAACTATTCCCATTTCAATGAAGAGGTTATAGCAGTTTTGTCAATTTTGAAAGTGCAGCTTCCATGACACAAAGCACAATTGAGAGTAGCATACCAAGGGTCATAGGTAGCACCTACTAACAAGGAACTCTAGAAGAGCCCACTCTTATAATAGCATTTAGAGTCATCAGCCAGTATTGGTCTTTGATTTAGTAATAACAGAAATCCAAAATAAAACAATAGTATGAGTTTATGTGTCAGAATGAGACCTGGGGATCTGGAGATGAACAGAACAAATTACTCAGAGTCTAAAATTATATGAACTCTGACAGACCAGAGGAACTACTCCAAAGTGTGCAAAGTGAGTCCCAAAACAAGGCCAGTTTAGCTTTTATTCCAAATGCTGGGAATTAGAGCAAAAGGACAAATTAAGAAAATGATCACTCAAGGGACATCCAGTAAGGGCATGTGACAAGATTGAGGCATTCTGGTGTAATCTCAGCACTCACTGGAATGAGATGAAGGAATGCCGAAGTCTGGTTCTGCTTAACTAAACTGAACAGAATAACTGATGTTTTGATCTTATACTGTTCTCAGCACTTAGGTTCTTTCTACCCTATAACCCTGAGCAGAACAGCTTGCTGTACTCAGCATATACCATTTCCTGTATTTAGCTATCTGCTATAGAAAAGTGTAGCAGAAGCAGCTTGGGTTTTAAGGACAGCTGTCCAGTTATCAGTATTCCCACATGTTTACAGGCAAATCTTCAATTGAAAGTTATGAGAATTTAAGGAAAGAACTGCAGCTTGTATGTATCTGGAGTGAGCATGCTCTGATGAAGAGGATCATATTGGGCCATCCACAAAAGCAGGAGGCCAGAATTGATTGATTGATTGATTGATTGATTGATTATTTATTTTTTTGTACTAAATTCTTTTATTGGTACATTGTAGGTATAGAACACAATTACATTTCTCATTGGGAATTGTACCTTTACAAAATGCATCTTGGTTCTTATTTTTTCCCCATTCCTAGCCCTCCCTTCATGCCCTCCACCCTTCCCTATTTACAAAGACTTTATTTCAATTTTTTGCATTTCTCATCATTTTTCCTTCCTCTTCTTTACTTTCCTCTGCCCCTCCCACTACCCCTACCCCTTTGAACCTTTTCTTCCTATTTTACATTATCGATTATTCATTCTAATCATTGGTACATTTTAGGTATACAATATAATGACAATCATCATTGGAAATTTGCACCTTTACATAGTCTCTCTTGGTTCTTATTTTTCACCCTTGCCCAGCCCTCCCTTCAACCTCTCCAGTCCTCCCTATTTACAAAGATTTTGTTCCTATTTTTCCATTTTCTCATATTAATCCCATTCCCTTCTATCCTTTCCCCCAGCCCTCCCACTCCCTTCCCCTTTACCCCTTTTCTTCCTATTTCACATTACCTATTATACATTTAGTCCTTATTTACACTTTCAGTTTCTCACACCAGAGAAACTATTCTGTATTTACACATGTGTGTCCTATTTATTTCACTTAAGAGTATCACCTCAATGTGCATCCACTTAGCTATAAATGTCTCTAATTTCTCATTTTTTACGGCTGAGTAGTACTCCATTTTATAAAAAAAACACATTTTCTTTATCCAGTCTCCAGTTGATGGGCATTTGGGCTGTTTCCAAGTTTTAGCTATCACAAACTGTGCTGCTATGAACATGGGCTCACATATATCCTTGTGATATGATTCTTTTAATTCTTTGGGAAAGATCCCCAGCAGTGGAATAGCAGGGTCAAATGGGACTTCCAGTCCTAGTTCTTTGAGGTATCTCCATACTGATTTCCACAGTGCTTGCACCAGTCTACACTCCCACCAGCAGTGGAGCAGGGTTCCTCTTTCCCCACAGCCCTGACAGCATTTGTTTTTGGTTGATTTCATGATAGCACCCATTCTTTCTGGAGTGAAGTGGAATCTCAGTGTTGTTTTCATTTGTATCTCTCGAATGACCAGTGATGTTGAACCTTTTTTCATGTATTTATTTGCTATTTCTACTTCTTTGTCTGAGAAATGGCTGTTCATTTCAGATGCCCATTTTTGGATTGGGTCTTTAAATTTGGGAGGTCTGATCTTTTGAAGTTCTTTATAGATTCGAGATAGTAGACCTTTGTCTGAGGAAGAGCAGGTGAAGATTGTTTCCCACATTGTGGGTAGTCTCTTCACACTGCTGGTGGTTTCTCTTGCTGTGCAGAAGCCTTTTAATAAGAAGAGATCCCACTTGTTGATTGTTTGTGCTAGTTCACAGGCAACTGAGGTTTTGTTCATAAAATCTTTTCCTACACCGATGTCTTCAAGGGTTCTACCTAACCTCTGTTCCAACTGGCTCAGAGTTTCTATTTTAATATTTAGATCTTTAATCCATTTGGATTTTAGTTTAGTGCCTGGTGAGAGATTCAGGTCTAGTTTTAATCTTTGCCAAGTTGAAGCCCAATATTTCCAGCACCATTTATTAAAGAGGCTATCTTTCCTCCAGTGAGGGTGTTTGGCTCCTTTGTCGAAGATGAGATGACTGAATGTGTCTGGTGTTGTTTCTGCATCTTCTAATCTGTTCCACTGGTCCTCAAGTCTGTTTCTTTGCCAGTACCATGGTGTTTTTATCATAGTAGCTTTGTAGTAGAGTTGCAGGTTGGGGATTGTAATACACCCTGCCATGTCTCTGTTACCTGGAATTGCTTTTGCTATTCTGGGTCTCTTCTTGTTCCAAATGAATTTTTGGATTGTTTTCTCAAGGTCTATGAAGTATGCTGCTGGGATCTCAATTGGAATTGCATTAAATCTATCTAGCAGTTTTGGAAGTATGGCCATTTTCGCTATATTAATCCTTCCTACACAGGACCAGGGGATGTCTGTCCATTTTCTGGTATCATCTTCAATGTCTCTTTTCAGAGTGCCATAGTTTTCAGAGAAGAGGTCTTTCATTTCTTTCATTAGGATGATTCCTATGTATTTCAGTTTTTTGGATGCTATTGTGAAAGGAATTATTTGCCCTATTTCTCTCTCAGTGAGTATGTCATTGCTGCAGAGGAAAGCTATTGATTTTTGTGTGTTGACCTTGTAACCAGCTACTTGACTGAATTTGGCTATTAAGTCTAGAAGACTTTTGGTGGAGTTCTTGGGGTCTTCTATATAGAGTATCATGTCATCTGCAAATAATGACAATTTGACTTCTTCATTGCCTATCTTTACTCCTTTTATTTCTTTCTCTTGTCTAATTGCCGTGGCTAATGTTTCCAAAACTATATTGAACAAGAGCGGTGTTAGTGGACATCCTTGTCTTGTTCCTGATTTTAATGTGAAGGATTTTAGTTTTTGACCATTTAGTATTATATTGGGTGTTGGTTTTTCATAGATGGCTTCTATCAGTTTGAGGTAGAGACCATCTATTCTAATTTTTCATAGGTTTTTATCATAAATGCATGTTAGATTTTGTCAAATGATTTTTCTGCATCTATGGAGATAATAATATGGATTTTGTCCTTGGCTCTATTGATATAGTGCATTACATTAATTGATTTTCATATATTGAACCATCCTTGCATCCCTGGGATGAATCCCACTTGATCAGGGTGTATGATCTTCTTGATGATCTTCTGCATTCTGTTTGCCATTATCTTATTAAGGATTTTTGCATCTATGTTCATTAGTGAGATTGACCTATAGTTCTCTTTTTCAGTTGGGTCTTTCTCTGCTATGGGGATCAAGGTGATGCTTGCTTCCAGGAATGAATTTGGGAGTATTGCTTCCCTTTCAATTTCATTGAAGAATTTAAACAGTAGTGGCAGCAGTTCCTCTCTAAATGTCTTGTAGAATTCAGCAGTGAAGCCATCAGGGCCCAGGCTTTTCTTAGTTGATAAATTTTTAATTACATTTTCAATTTCATTGGTTGATATTGTGTAGTTCAGAATTTTTAGGTCTTCTTCGTTCAACTTTGGTAATTCATATGTATCTAGGAATCTGTCCATTTCTTCTGTGTTGTCCATCTTATTGGCATATAGGTTCTGAAAGTAGGTATTGATGATCCTCTGGATTTCTCCTGGGTCTGTTGCAATTTCACCCTTTTCATTCCTAATTGCATGGATTTGGGCCTTTTCTTTCCCTTTTCTGACAAGTTTGGCTAAAGGTTTGTCAATTTTGTTAATTCTTTCAAAGAACCAACTCTTGGCTTAATTGATTTTTTGTATCATTCTTTTAGTCTCCTTCGCATTGATTTTTTCTCTGATCTTTATAATTTCCTCCCTTGTATGAGCTTTGGGGTTGTCCTGCTCTTCTTTTTCTAGAAGCTTGAGGTTCAGCATTAGGTTGTTTAATTGGGCTCGTTCTGTTTTCCTAATATGCTTATTCACTGCTATGAATTTCCCTGGTAAGACTGCTTTCATTGTGTCCCATAGATTCGGATATGTTGTATTGTCATTGTCATTTAATTGAAAGAACTGTCTGATTTCTTCTTTAATTTCCTCTGTGACCCATTGGTTATTCAGAAGTGTGTTGTTCAATTTCCATGTGTTTATGAAATTTTTTGAGTTTCTTTTGCTATGGATCTCCAATTTCATTGCACTATGGTCTGATAACATACAGAGGATAACTTCAATTCCTTTGCACTTACTTAAACATGTTCTATGTGTGAGTATGTGGTCTATTTTGGAGAATGACCCATGTGCAGCTGAGAAGAATGTGTATTCTGATTTTGTGGGGTGGAAGACTGTAAAGATCTGTTAAGCTCATTTGTTCAAGAGTTCGATTGAGTTCTTGTATTTCATTACTTATTTTTAGTCTAGTTGATCTATCTATTTGTGACAGTGGGGCGTTGAAGTCCCCCACTACAATTGTATTAGTGCGTATATGACTTTTCATGTCCATTAGTATTTGTTTTATATAGTTGGGTGCACTAGTGTTTGGTGCACAGATATTTATGATTGTCATCTTTTCCTCTTGGATTCTTCCCTTTACAAGGATGTAGTGTCCTTCTTCATCTCTCTTAATCAGTGTTGGTTTGAAATCAACTTGATCCGCAAAGAGGATAGCTACTCCTGCTTTTTTTCAGGTTCCTGTTACATAGAGTACTGTTTTCCACCCTTTAACTTTCAGTCTATGAGTTTCCTTTTGAATTAAATGTGTTTCCTGTATGCAGCATATTGTTGGATTTTGCTTCTTGACCCATTATGCCAGTCTGTTTCTTTTGATTGGTGAATTGAGACCATTAACATTGATGGTTATTACTGAAACGTATTGACTTGCCATTGCCATGACTTTCTTTTTGTTGAGTTCTCCCCCTTTTCATTTAATTTATTTTCATGCCAGATGGGTTCATTCTGCTTTGCTTCCTGGGGTTGTGATCCTCAATGTCTGTTCCTAGGATATTGTGTAAAATTCTTTGGAGTGCTAGTTTGGTATTCACAAAGTTTCTAAGGTGCTCTTTGTCATGAAAGTATCTTATTTCTCCATCAATTTTGAAAGATAGTTTTGCAGGATACATCAATCTGGGTTGGAGGCTGTTTTCCTTAAGGGCTTGGAATATGTCACTCCAAGCTCTTCTTGCCTTGATGGTTTGTGTTGAGAAGTCTGCTGTGATTCTGATGGGCTTTCCTTTGTATGTGATTTGTTTCTTTTCTCTAACTGCTTGGAGAACTTTGTTTTTCTGTTGTGTTTCTGGAATCTTAACAATTATATGCCTATGTGTAGATTTTTTTTGATCAAGGCTATTTGGAGTCCTATATGCCTCACTTATCTGTATTTCAAGCTCTTTTCTCCTGCTTGGGAAGTTTTCTGCCATTATTTTTGTGAAGAGATTTTTTTTTTTTTTTTTATGTCATCTCCACTCTCTTCATTGAGCCCAATCAGTCTTATGTCATTCTTTTTTGCATCATCTAGCAGCTGCTGGATTGATTTCTCATGTTCCCTTATAATTTTGAAGCAATTTTTCTTTTCCTGGTCACTAATTGCAATCTTATCTTCTATATCTGAAATTCTGTCCTCACACTGGCTCCTTCTGCTGTGTATACTTTCAATGGAGTTTTTCATGTCCTGGAAATCTATTTGCATCTGTTTTATGGATTCCACTTGTTTCTTATTTTGGGATTCCATTATGTTCCTGAGCTCCTCTCTAGATTTATTAATCATGTCTTGCACTAGGGGCACAATTTCCCCTGTTATCTGAGAAATTATTTCTGATTTCATTTTTTCCAGATCCCCTTTTGTTGCAAGTTCAGTGGGTCCAGGTGGTTGAGTATCAGAGTGTTCCATCTCATTTCCCTTTGGGGTTGCTGTAGGTGATCTGGAAGTCTGGTTTTGAGACTTGTTTATGTGTTTTCTCATTTCGACTGGGGTGGGGGGCTGTTAGCACCTGCAGGGATTACCTCCTCTGAGCTGGGTGACGTGGGGCATGGGCCAGGAGCAGCGGTAGGGATGATGACCCAAAAGCCCTTTCCTGTGTGCTGGGAGCAGCGGGAGGGATGGTGACCAGGAAGTCCCTTCCTCTGGGCCAGGAGCAGTGGGATAGTGGCTCAGAAGCCCCTACCTCTGGGCCAGGAACAGTGGGACTCAGTACCTTGGTCTGGTGGTCTGGTGTCCTCTGGGTCTTTGTGGTGTGGAACCAGGTGGCTGCCTGTCTGCAGCGGGGTGATTTGGTGTCTTCCACGTGACTCAGGACCTCGGTAGGGCATGCACAGTCCTTCCTGTGTGCAGTGGGCTGATTCGGCGTATTCCGCACCAGGAGGCCAGAATTTAAGGATAAGCTCAAGTGGGCTGAAGTTCAATTGATTATTATCACATTCCCGATTTTATAGTCCAAGTTGAATCCTTGTGGCTTGATGGGAAACTTGGTTCCCATGGCAGGAATCCTCACAGATTGAAGGATAAGCTTAATTATGTGAAGCTCTACTAGAATCTAAAGTGAGGATAAGATTTGGGCAATGGAGATCCTGAGTATGGGTAATAAACCTGGAAGCCTTCTACTCTGATGTCAGTCTTTCCTTTTTTTTTTTTTTTTTTTGGTACAGAAGATCTCACTCAGGACCTTGAGCTTGCGAGGCAGACATGGTACTGCTCATCTAAACCCCCAAACCTCTTATGTCAGTCCTGAAAGGTTATAGATGGCCTAGGTAAATTTAGGGATTAAAAAAAAACCACTTTGATTTTGCCAACTTTTAGACAAATACCCCCTGAATGACCAACATGACTCTATGCAGACCTAAGATGGATTTGAGCCAGATTTTTACCAAATAAAGGTCAAACTTTGTTCTACTTTTAGTTATTAGTAAATATTTGTAGTACCACCTGAAGCCACGTGGTTTTTAAGAAAAATCCCTCATTATCTCAGAAGAAAATCCAAATCATGCTTTTGATGAATAACAATTTAAGTCTCAGGAGTTCCTCATTTTGTTTTTTTCCTTGTGGTGGTCTCTGACAATGCCATGACCATGTCAACAGTGTCATGTTGAGAAGGACAGTATCTGATAACACAAGTCCAGAGACGTTTATCCCCATTATCAATAACTGTGACACTTTAGGAGAAATGATAGGAAGCTGCTAAATCCTCTACTACTGATTAGTTTATGAAGGCCGTAATATACATGTCTGTGTCATTTCACTTTGGAAAGATTCTACAGAACTTGTTATTTGCATCTCTATTAGGGTGGGTGGATTTATTTTAGTAAAACCATATTAAGCTTAACTGAAATTTCAAAATGGCAAATATGTGTTGCCTCCAAAACTCAAAAAAGGCCAAAAAATGTGTTGGTCTTGCTTTAATGCTGTGATTAGTGAAAGAATGAAGAGCTGATTCTTGAAAGTGTCAAAGAGGGAATGATTCATGGTTGAGCAGGGCAGTTTTTGAGAATTTAACTTAGATTGCAAGACCAAATGGTCTACCTTATACATGATAATTGCTCATTACTTTATTTGAACTCTCATATGAATAAGTATGTTCTTAATGAATTTATCTAATATATCTCCTTGGAGAAAGATATCAATTTATAGTCATATCTTTGCACTTAGGTAAAATTCAATGTAATTAAGATCTTGCCTGCAAACATTATGTATAGTGGTAGGGTTTTTTAGATAACCCATATGTAGCAGGGTAAAGGTATATTTCCCCATTCTAGAAGGTGAAAAAAATTGCAGTTGCATAGCTATCAGAATAGATACCAAATAGAATATATTACCAAATCTATAATTGCAATTTATTCATCATTTGCTTATAAAGTGAATAATATTGAGCAATGGGGCTTTAAAATTTGGATCAAGGTGTTAAGATTATAGTAATGCATGCCAAGACACTATTTTATCTTTCTTGGTTTAAGAAGAAGCCCAATTTAATTATTAAATGGAGAAACAATGTACAAATTATCTCTTCTCTAAGTGGATTTATAATGAATTTCAATCCTAGAAGATGCTGTTTTAATTTATATTGTACTGCATTAACCACCTTAATCAGAGTGAATGTCCATGTGTTCCCTTCCTGTCAAGCTAATTTTGAAAGCCAAAGCCATAGTTTAATTGCAATCTATGACACCATGGGTCACAGTATTTATGCCTACTATACAATATTTTAGAAATAGAACCTCTGGCTATGGAGAATTTAGACAATGAAACTGTTCCAATGGTTAAATTCTAAAGCACACCTATCCCTTTCCTCTATGCTTGCTAACTTTCTAAGAGCAGAGAGGGAAGCCAGCAGTAATTTAATGAAATATGCCAGTGAACTCTAATTTGAGTACTGATATCAAAATTTAGAGCATCTAATCTCAATCAGTGCCTTTTAAATTTTTGTCATAAATTCTTTTAGCAGCTATTTTAATTTAGAGTTAAATCTTTGTTAAGCATTTTGTTTTCTTATCCTGTATTCTGGTCACTTTCTCTTCATGTGGTCACAGGGAAACAATGTTCGACACCAAAGCTTAAAGAGAAGAGGTTTATGTTGGCTCACAGTATCAGTAGTTTCATTCATGGTCCACAGGCTGCAAAGCAGAAACAGCTTGGTGGGAGGAGAGCTGCTTACATTATGGCATCTTGGAACTAGAGACAGAAGAAAAGACCTGAGAGGAAGATTTACTTTTCCTGTTCACCCCAAGCCCCCATATTGATCCCCCTCTAACCAGGCCCCACCTCCTAACAGCTCATCATTATGAATTAATTAATCTTCACTGGATTAACTCACTGAAGATTGTAGCTTCTCATTGATCCAATTGCCTTTCAAAAGCGTGAGGCTTTTGGGGGGTGCTCCAGATCTAAACCATAAGAAACTGTAACCAAGTGATATTGCTTGTATGTTTTTTGGGGGGCATTTCTGTGACTAATTGAGGATTTCCTCTACCTTGTTCATAGTTATAAGTTTCTTGCAGATGCATCCAACCTGCAGTCTATAAATTGGACACACCTGAGTTATAATAAACAATTCAAAAACTTTTTAAAAGAAAATTTGATTATGTATAACTTAACTGTATTATATCTAAAATATATAACTGTATTACATATTTGATATACAGACAAAGACATTTCCTCTTCATTCAATGCAATCCAGACAAGGCAACATGTGGAATTCAAGATAGAGTATCTTAATTGGTATCAATAAGAGTTAGGGCTTTCCATTTTTTGGTAATGGTGAGCTTATAGGTTTTAGTGTCCCAGATATAAATTAGGGTTGAATTAATATTTTTATTGTGCAATGATGGTTTGGGGATTTTTCCTTATAACCTTGAGGATCAGTATCTATTTTGTGACAGAGATGTAGACATCAATAATAACAAAGTCATTTTGGGGGCTTCTTTTGAACTACTTTCTTTTAAAAGTATAAATCTTAAGCAATATGGTGTCTGTTCTTATTCCATGTGGCATCACCCAATGGAGCTTAGTATTTTACAAAATATTAGGCTTTCTCCTTAGCACTCTGCAAATTGTTTCTCAACACCTAGTTGAGACACAGAGTCCATGCCTACTGGATGCATATTTTTCCCTTATCCTAATATATGTCCTAGATTTTGCTTGACTTAAGACACACAATTCAATTTGAGATATATCGATATGCATATACCAACATCTACAATTTTTTTTTGTACCAGGGATTGAATTCAGGACCTTGCACTTGGGAGATAGGTGGTGGCACCACTGATCTAAAAACCCAGCCCCAACATCTACTATTAAAAGGGCTCTAAATCTATACTTCTGCCACTAAATGTCAATTATTCAAATTTATGATTTAGTTGGTGTATGACAGAGTCTCAGTAGAATCCAAAAAATGAACCAGAAAGCAGCAAGAGCGAGATTTCTAGCAGGTAACAGCAGTTCAAAGGTCTTGTTTACCAGCAGACAGCAATGTGGCTCAAAGAGGATGCTGGAGCGCAGGCACCCCAGTAAACAAGTGAGCTGAAGCAACGGAATAATGAACACTCACTGGTGGTGAATATCACTGAGATACATGATAGTTCAGGTCACCACAGAAAAAAGGGGACACCCCACTAATATGTGTATCCAGTATTGACATGGATAACAATACATACAAGACAGTATAAATGAATCTTCATGAGGATTTCTGGGTACAACAAGCGAAGCTCTCTAGCAGGTCTGAAAATGAAAAAACAAACCTACGTGGTTATCTTCTCTTGTGGATGGAGGGCTCTAGCTGAGGTCAGAGTTCCCCAAGCTGTTCAGGCTCTGATTTATATGGGTTGAACTGCACATTTGTCTCAAAATTAAAAAAAAACTATTGGAATTTCTGGTTATCTTTTTCAGATGTGGATTCATTGAAAGCTGCAATCAATCAATTATTAAAATGTGAGTCACAGTTTTTATTTTATTAGCATACCATTCCCCAAATTTTACATGTGGCAAAATACAAAATTTCAACAATGTAGTTTAACAATATTAATTAGCTTTATGTTTGATTATAGAATCAGCCAGTATTTCAGTGTAAGAAGTATATTGTTTTCCATTGAGCTGAGCAGAAGGGATTGTCATTATAAACAGTGAAGACCTAAAGGCAGCAGAAGGAAATAACAAAGAGCAGAATGGTCATTTATAAGTCGCTTTTATTATAAGGTAGGGAGAAAATACCAGGACTTTAGAAAAACAACCAGTTATTTAACACTAGGTTACTTCAGTTTACTTTTTTAGTGCAAATAGGAAAAGTCATTGTTATGCCAATAGACACTGGTCTGTTTGGGAAATTTGACTGTTATTTTTCTAACCCTGATTTCTGAGAAGGTTAGATAAACAGTTTCGTCTCAGCTTTATGATGTGAAAATTTAGTGTGAGCGACTCTATTTTGATATTTTGCCTGGTCTATTGAGGATGAGTACAGAAGCTTAGTTCAAAACAATAGCTTCTTATAATTCGTATACATCTTATGCTTATCCCTAAGAAACCAAGCTCCACAACCATTCCCAAAAGAAAGAAGGGGAAAATTTTATAAGTTAGCATGTTTGTATCTAAGTCTTTTTAAAGCAAGACTCTTGAAACTAAGGAAATTTTGGAAATAAAAATGTTTATAAAGCTGTTATAGATGTTAACGAGAAAGACTAGTCCTGACACAAGCTTCTACAGCTAAGAGCAATAAAGCTGGACAATAATCAGGAAAATAACTGCCAGATTTAAAAAGTGTTTTATAATGAAAATTTGGGAAAGGAAAACATACATTGCTTACTTTGAGCCCACTTTGGTTGTAGGTAAAATTGGAAGGACAACATGAATTGGGCAGACTCTGGGGGTAGAAGCATAGTATGGAAGAAGAAACATCTGTTGCTTCTTGGATGGTTGGGATTTTAAGGAGAAGTAGTGAAACCTAGAGGTTGTGAAAGATTTTATTTTAAGTGTTAGCATTCAGGAATGAAAAATGGTAGTTTATTCTGTTTAACCTCTAATTGACAACAGATTAATTTCTCTCAATTATCCTCCACTGCATCCTCTGGGATTTGTAATTAAACTTATATATCAAATTTTTCTCTTATCAAACTTTCCCAACAACTCATTCTGTTATTTCCCTTAGATATTATTGCCATCCTTCTATCTAAGGAAATTGTAAAAATTACTGTTTCTAAATTTGAGCACAATAGTAAGGAGAAGATGGTTTGCTTAAAGAAAAAAAAAAGAGGGAAATTGTTACTGGTCATTAGTTCGCTGACCATGAAAGTTATTTTCTTTGCGTGTCTTTCTGTAAAATTCTTGCATAATAATTACTGACAGTGCAAGAAACTAGTTTATTCCACTGCCACATGCATTCCTGTTATGAAAAGTTGACATCCATCAAATACAAATAACTGAGAAACTGGCAGTAATTACTTCTTTGAGAACATTGTACTTTGCCTTATACATATAAAAATAGGGGAAGGTCACAGATGTACTTATGACTCTAGAAACTCACCCAAAACTTCTATTTTTCTTTTTGTTTGAGTTATATAGATGAATACGCAATTTTGGTGAGAATATGGTATGGCTATGTATATAGCTTGTCTTTTTAAAGAAAAGAAATGAAAATAATCTATGCAGAATAGTAATTGTTACCCTATTTTTGACACTGAATCAGACATAAATTATCCCACTCTTTCCAAAATGTCAAATAATTAGTCCCTGAACATTTAAACACTGCATTTCCATCCGGTAACATACACAAATAAGGAGGGGAGATGGGAGCTGTGAGTATCTTAAAAATAAAGCAATAAAAGCTATTCACATTTGAATATCACAATCATATGTCTTGATATATTTCCTTTCCTACTTAAGAAACATAATACTCCTGAAAAGGAAAAGAAGGAATCAAAACTATTGAACACAAGTTCTTTCCTCTGTGCCTGTGCATTGATTAATGCCCTGAGCAAACACAACTGTAACTTTGAACCCATGCCCTCTTTAGACTGTGCCTTTATGATTCCACTCAGAAAACCAGAGAATGTCTTCTGAAGTGAATGAGTATGTAAGATATCTCATCTGCACTGAAATATAGAGAGGATCACAGAAAAGGACTGCCTCTTGTTTGCCGAATTCATTTCCTCACTCATAACACAATGATAATGTAATGGAACTGAACATACCAGAATCATTTGGTTTTGCTTTCTATATGGTTTTATTCCATTTAAAACAACAAATGAAAATATTCAGTTCTTATTTATTCAGAAATCTCTTAGCTATCCATGCTTTATTTTTCCATTGTTTGTATGCTGAAACCAAGATCTTGCTTTCTACTGTCAATTATTTTATAGAGTATCCACATGATTTTAAACAACCTTGCAACTAAAGTATCCCAAATTTACTATATGATAAAAGTGTTTTATCACCCATTCTCTTATCAGGAAGTACAGAGGTAGTCAAATACATTAAAACAGACATTCTTTACTACTTGGTTTCCAGCATTATTCACCATAGGCTAGTGAATATTTGAACAATTGATTAAAAGTATTCTTGTTTTCTGACCATATGACATAGTCTTACTTTTAAACAATTGTTTAGATAACCCATGTATGTATGAAAACTTTCCAATAACATATATATCTGGTTCTCTCCCCATCACATTCTAAACTAAAATAAATTTTGATCATACATTTACCTTCCAAAGTATAATCACAATGGTAATACGCTTAATGTTTTATATACATGACATCGGCGACTTTCTCAGTTATCCAGGCTACTTAACAATGCCATTGAAAGTTCCAAGGTGGCAATAATAGTAAGATATTGGAATATGTATTGCCAGTGCTCATCTTCTTTAGGACTCATCAACGTGAACAGTCCACATATAAGTATACCTTTGTAAGAGCTAAGCAATCCAACTGATACTACAACACTTTGGTGGAAGAAAGTAAAGAGACACAATAAAGAGAAAGTGAAGGACAGTTTCACATTTCCTGCACCATCTTTTTCCCATACTTGTGCTTTGTATGTATAGAGAGATACTCTGTGTGGGGGCAGGAAACTGAAAGAATCAACTGACTTCTTAGCAGATTTTCCTGCAGGGCACTTAGGTCCCAGGCTGGGTCCTGTGACCACAGCTCCAGTTTGGCCCTTTGGTCTCAGGCCCATTGTGAACCTCAGCCTCACTTCAGGCCCCTTCCTCCTGTTTCAGCATAATACCTTGGACTCAACTGCCAGTCCCACCCCTAGTGTACTGTGACCTTGGATTGATTTCATGAACCTAAGATTATGACCCACCCCTGTGGACTCATTTTCCAGGCCTGATCCTGCAGTTCCAGACAAGTCTGAACCTGTGGACTCAAGAGCTAGCCCCACTCAATCATTAATCCAGGCACAAGATAAGGTCATCATAGGACTCTAGAAGTAAAAATTCCCAGAGACCTCACCAGCCAGTTTCTAGAAACTCTGTACAGTCTGTACTTTCCTTTCTTCATACAGAGTAATTCCCTCTCCTTTACACTGTACAGTCTGTCTGGTAAATCCCAAATGCAATGAATGGAAGTTGTACCCACTTCAAATACACAGATACTATCATAGCATGTATGGATCACAAGTAAATAGGAAAATATTATATTACCAGGGGCACAAAATAAAGTACCTACTAACTAGTCTTTATAGAAATAGAGATACGAAGTTATACAAACACCTTGAAAAAACATTCAAAACAAGCATCTTTTAAAAATCTCCCTGAGCTACAATAGAGCACAAGAGCTATAAAATATCAGGAAAATAAATAAAAAACTAAGTTTAACAAAGATTAATCATGAGAAAAATGAAAGAAAACTTTGAGCTGAAAAACAAAACAACTGAACAACAACAACAAAATTCTTCAAGGAAAGTAAACAATTCAATGAAACACAAGTAAACACAGTGATAGGTTATTTGAAACTACCTCATCAGAAAAACAAAAGACACCGAAGAAAGTCTGTGGAATTTATGAGGCATTACCAAGAAAATCAAAATATACATTTTACAATTTTCTGAATCAACAGAAAAAGAAAGGGAATGATAAAAGAAAACTTCTCAAATATGGAGATAGAAACTAACAGGCAATCATGAAGACAAAAGAAACCCTAATGGGTTTTAAAAAAAAGATAGATCTTCATCCAGACAAATTATAATGAAATTCTCAAAGGTCAAAGAGAAAGGAGAATTTTAAAAGCAACATGAGAAACATGACTCATTACATTCAAATTAACATTATTTACCAATGAACATAAAAATGAGCATTAGTAATGAATAAATAAGACAACTCTTGATGTGCTTTTCAACAGAAGCCTTGAAAGGAAGAGAAAGGAAGACATTATATTCAAATCCCACATAGAGAAATTTCAAACAAAATCCGAATGAGTTTAACATCAGATCTGTCTTATAAGATGCTAATTGGAATTCATGATGTTGAAATAAAAGATAATAGCAATATGACAGCATTTGAAAGTATAACATTCCTTATTAAAGAAAGACAAGTAGAAAATTCAGAATACTATAGTATTATAGTATAGTTCTTTTATTAGTATTATAGTATTATAGTATATGTTCTTTTAACAAATTTATGAGAGCATTTTCATACTATATGGATATGTTGTTTCTTCTGGGATACTGGTACATGCACTTAATTTTAATCCTATTACCCCCTGTTCCTACTCTCACCCCCTCCCTGTGTTCCTTCTGTATCTCCAGAAGTTGATCAGGTTTTCCATCCTCTTTCCTTTATTTTAATTATTTATTCCTTAATTTATATATTTTTAAACTTTCTTATATAAGAGAAATTATCTAGTATATTTAACCTTCTGGGTCTTGCTAATTTCAATTAATTTGATGGTTTCAAGTTCCACCCATTTTTTTCTAAAAATGACATGATTTCATTATTCATTATGGTTCAAAAATCACATAAATACCATTTGTCTCAGCTATCCCACTCTTGGGCATATTCTTAAAGAAAATTTAAGTACTGCATACTGTAATGATACCTTCATACTCATGTTTATAGTGCAGAATTCACAATAGGAAAACTATTCAGTTTTTTTTGTTTTTGTTTTTTTATTCATTAAGTTCATTGATACATTTTAGGTATATAATATGATGACTTCCATCATTGAGAATTTGTACCTTTTCATGATATATCTTGATTCTTATTTTTTTCCCCATTCCCCTGCCCTCCCTTCAACCCCTCTACTCCTCCCTATTTACAAAGACATTCAGTTTTGAAAAATTAGTAAGTCCTGTCACTTGGAAGGCCATGCATGAGCCTCAAGATATTAGAGCAAGGAGTAAGTCCTACCCAGAAAGACATACCCTGCAAGGTCTCACTACATGTGGAATCTAAAATATCAAAGTCATAAAAAGAGTACAATAGTGGTTGTCAGGGACAAGAAGTGGTTAAAAATAATAGGAAGGTATTGATCAAAAGGTACAAAGTTTCAGTAATGCAGAATGGATTAATTCTGGAGTGCTAATGCACAACATGTAATTATATTTAATAATATTACATCAAATGTTTAAAATTGTCAAAATATTATATATTAATTTTCTCACCACTACAAAGGTATGTGAGATGATGGATATTTTAATTAGTTTAACTATTATATAATATTATTTTCATAAAGTATATGTTTATCAACCTATCTTTCTGTACACCACATTTACATGCAATTTTCCCGGTCATATTGCATACAGCCACAAAGGCAGTAAATAATTAAAACTTAAATTTAAACAACAACAATGTAATGCCAATGTGTACGAGCAGTATCAAAATCAGTAGACAGCATTGTTTGGAGCAGGTTTTCTCAAGCATGACAATATAAGAAATACATAAAACTATGTCTGAACATTTAAGTATTCTCTCACATCTATTTCTCTGGCACTGCTGCATTCACTCCTACGTATTGGCATTGTACTGGACTAATTTCTACCCTGCTGTTTCAAGGTCAGTTTAACCCACATACCTACAATTAACCAGTTAATGACTTCTACTGAGTATGTTAAAGGACTTACATCACTGCATGTCACAGTATTAGATTACCACAATAAAAAAGTGCTAATTTGATTCTCTTTGTAGTATATTGACCCATGTACAATAAAGGGGATAAGTAAGAAACTTCTAGTTAAAAAAAGTAGATTGGAAGATTGTAGTTCAAATCGACTCAGAAGCAACATTAATTATATGGTATTACATTTCCTAGAGTACCAGTATCCTGGTAATATTGGGAAACATTTTAAATTAGAGTACATTTAATCTTGAAAGTATTACTGCTTGTTAGAAACATTGAATAGCCCATTACAAATCAAATTAAAATTTAAAAATTTTAAAAAACATTGAATAGTTCATCTACATATTTTATAAAGAATTATTTTACACATTTACTTTCCCTAATTCATTCATGAAAAATCTGATTTTTAACAGAAATTTTTTTTGCAAAACTTTCTGAAAAAGTAAAAACTTCTAAACCTACCATTTGCACTCCTTTTACTTTATTCATTCCTCTTTGTGCAACATCTGTCTAAATTTCACTAGCCTCAAGGTCGAGTTACCCTAGAGGGGAAAAAAAAAATCTCTAAAACAAGTAATAAAAAAGGACTTCATTTTAAATTCAGGGGATTGGGCCAGGGATTTAGCTTAGTGGTTCTGCCGCCTGCTTCGCAAACGCGAGGTCCCAAGTTCGTTCGTTCCCCGATACCAAAAAAATAAATAAATAAGCAAATAAATTCAGGGGATTAATAAATTGTCCCTAACTTTGGAGTCACTAGTTCAAGTCAGAAAATAATCTATGGAAAAATAATTATTATTGTCACTACTATTATTATTTAATTAGGTTCCTGTTGATAAGCCAGTTAGTGAATGTCCCTTATTTATCTGGTCAAAATAATTGCCTAACTTTCCAAAAATGTGTTAAAGAAGTTTATTCAGTCTTAGGCAGAGGCCTCTGTTTCGTGGTAGTGACCCAGCTTTCGCAAGAATGAAACATAGTAATGAGTATACTATGAAGAACTTTTTCAGTGGGGGAAAACGAGAAAGGAAAGAGGACCTTACTTTCTTGTTGAATCTCACTGTGTTACTTTCCTACTGTAGTGTAATATTTCCTCAAACAAAGTGGCTAAAAACAACACAAATTTATTATCACGTAGTTCTGCAGCCATCTGACACAGATCTTGGTGAGATGAAGATCAAGGTGTTGTCAGGATTATCTTCCTTTCTTAAGGTTCTAGGAAAAACTAATTTTCTTACCTTTTCAAGCTTCTAGAGGCCACTTGCATTCAAAGACTGTTAGTCTCCTTCTCCATCTTCAAAGCCAGTCATTGAAGGTTCTCACATTAAATTAGCTCTGACTTCTTCAATCTCCTTTGTCACTTTTAAGAATCTTTCTGACAAAGAAATTGTGCCAAGTAATCCAAGAAAATATCCATATATTAAGGCTAGCTGATGCGCAAATTTATTTGCATTGGCTACTGTTGATTATCCTTACCCTGTGAATGGTTGCCTAATCTGATTCCACCAATTAGGACATAAGCATATTTGAGACACCATTATTATGCCTCCTATGGTCAAAACTGGTAACCATTCCTTCCATCTGAAAGAGGGGTTAACAGAGAGATAAACAAATCATTCTGGCTTCCCACAAAAGTTTGACAACAATGAATATGTATTTTTCACACTGTTAGATTCATTGCAAAATTACTGCAAACACTAGGAAAACTTGGACTTCTGTGTGTCCACATCCACTGAAATATACTTTTTGTAACTCCCCTTCTCAAGAGGTAAAGCCCAGGGCAAGGGATGCAGCTCAGTGGCTCTGCACCTGCCTGGCAAGCTCAAGGTCCTGAGTTTGATCTCAGTACTGCACTAAATAAATAAATAAATAAATAAATAAATAAATAAGTAAATAAATAAATAAATAAATAAAAAATAAAGAGGTAAAGTCCATTTCCTACCCTTTAGTCCTGGCAGGTCAAACTCTTACTTTTATCAATAGAAAGCAACAAATCTGTGTCAGTTCTAGAGTCTAAGCCTCAATAGGCCTTAGTTTCCCAAACATTTTTTCTCTTGCTTCTCTGACTTTGACATATTTAGGAGAGTAATGAGACCCAAATGGCCTCATCAAGCTCAATACCTTCATTCAAAATGAGAGCAGGACAGCTGTCAGAGAAGCCAGTGAGCACATTCAAGGGCAGAGAAACACCCAGGCAAGTTCAATCTAATTTTCCACACCCAAATATACTAAGTTCAATGTACAAGTTGCAGTTGAAATGCATTCAATATTGTGGTTGGGTTTGCAAGATCACTGTGTCAGTAGATTATTGGTGTATATCATATCAATAACAGTGTATACTTTTTAAAAGATTGCAGAAAAATTTCAACACCAGGCATGTCATCTAATTACCTAGAAAGGGACACTATTATTTACATTCCATACATAACTTTCAGTTAACAAATTGGCCTCACTAGTCAAATTCCATCTATTTGTTCTCATCTTTGTTATAATGAAGTTTGAAATGAACTTCAGCCTTTTCTGTGGGCTGCACAAATGTCAACCAACTCTGGTCAAAGCCTCTTGTTTTTAAGCCCTTGTTAACAAGCTCTAAATGAAATATATTGACTTTGTTTTACAACTATTTATTTGTATTAGTTCCAATTTCACTATCATTTTAAAAATGACTTTTCTAATATTTGAAATTCAACATTGTATGGTATTATATGAATCCATATGCAGATTATTCCATTTGTGATATTGTGATGCTTGCTGCTTTGCTTTTGTTGTCCAGGATCGATTTTCTATTCTTTGTCTCTTCTGGTTCCATACAAATATCAGGATCTTTTCTTTTAGCTCTGGGATGAATGCTGTTGGTATTTTGATTAGGATTGCTATAAATCAGATTTGGAAGTTTATCCATTTTATTTATACCTGCTCTGCCTATTCAGGAACAAGGGATTTCCATTTTATGATGTCATCTTCCCTCTATTTTTCACTGTAGAGGTCTAACTTACACTTCCTTCATTAGGTTAATTACTAAGTATTTAATTTTTCTTGCTGCTATTGTGAATGGTATTGTTTTCTTAATTTCTTTGTCAGTGAGCTCACATATAAGCATTGTTTTTGTCTTCCAGTATTATGATAGTAAGTAAATTAACTAATGAAGAGATTATTTGTTATAGTGCTAATCATATAGAAAATGTTCATTAAATATTTACCAAGATAAGTCATATTAATAAATAATAATAATGACACAAATGACAAAATTATATTATATCCCATAAAAATCATGGCCATTCATATTTGGGTTTTGTGTATATTTGCTATAATACTTAAATTTTGTAGCATACTTTTTAATTGAAAAATAAGGAATAAAGTTTAATTTATAAAGCAACTAGAATAGTGGATAATTTTCATTCTTCTATGTCCAGAACTGGCGTGGTTTGAATTGTAGTGCTACTTCTCACCAGCAGTGTGACCCTGAGTGGATTTCCAAACCTTAGCTTTCTTATGTGTACATAAGTTTAATTATAATAGCATAAGCCAATTGCATGGAGTTACTATGAATGTTGAACAAGTTAGTATCAGTTATTGCTTAGAGCAATGAAAACCATACCATAGATTATGTGGAATTAATAAAATGGTTTCTTTATCTTAAGGTGTAGACAATTGAAGAATTCCAACAACATCCAAATTAAGTAATTATAGCCATTTCAAGTGACAATCTAAACATGAAAATGGAAATATTATATAAATTTCTTCATGGTCTTCATTATATTTTAATCTGCTTTTTTTGGTTTCAAATGAATAAAATATATTGAGATTTTCTTTCATTGCCTTTTCTCACCTCTTTGAATTTTAACTTCCTTCCTATTTCTCTTATGTATTAAAATTGCAAGTACATGACAGTTTAAGGTAAAGCAGTAAAGTAACACTCATAAAAGAGGAATAACAACTTAAAAGGAAATGTATTAAAAGAAAAAGAAAGGCAGTCTTTAAAAGGTTGCTAATAGTAAAGTTTAAATGATTGTTTGAATTCCCAGGAAGCATTATTTTGAGGAAAACTTTGGTAAGAATAATTTTCAAAAACTTTATTATGCCATTTTAGACTATTTTTCTCCCTGGGAAGCAAAACTGAAAGGAAAATGCTATACTTTCAGAAGATTTTGTTCACCTTCGGTGGAAAGAAAACATTCTTCTCAAAGATAGGCTGGACTGTTAATATATTTATAAAGACCTAAGACTAAATTCCAAATACATTTGTATTTGATCAATGCACATAATATTTTGGTGATGCAAAATAATATTCATATTAATATGTATATATATATATATATATATATATATAGGATAGGCTCTGTTGAATAACAATTGTGTTTCATGTCAAAGCTTAGCTATTTATGTGTTTGCTAATCACTCACTGCAAATACATTTTTATTTGAGTTTTGCAGTACTGGGGATTAAACCTAAGACCTCGCATATGCTAGGAGAACACTCTGCCAATTGTGTTGTCTACCCAGCCTCATTGAGAGTAGTTTAGTCAACTCTCTCAATCAAGATTTTTTTAATGTCAGAATTATAGACTAGTTAAAAAATAAATTGAAGTAAACAGTGTCCAAAGGTAGTTTAATGAGAAATGAGAAATCAGAAAATAAAGCCAAGCTCAGAATCAATTAAACATCAACTCAAGAACAGAGATCATTCAAGAGAGATAAATAATTTAGGAAACTTTTTCCTTCTAAAGAAAAAAAATATCCTAAAACCCCTTATTTTATAGTTAGGAGACTGAGTTATTGGGATTAAAGTTCCACTTTCAGAAGTAATTATGAAGTAGTGATCAAAGGTAAACAGGTACTGTGGCACTCAACTAAATTAATAAATGTAAGACTGATTTTACATTTTAATCCTGTAGTAGAAGCTGAATCATAACCAACTAGAAGAGCAGGGAAAAGTTAGAGGTAGATAATATAATAAAGACGTAGACAAACATCTATTGATTTTGATATACCTATCCAAGTAGAGAGAACTCTACGTAAAGAAGTTGTCAAAGAAATCAGTTCTATTGCCCTGAAGACTGAAATCAATGATGTAATACATAAAAGTGATATAGTAGGGACATGCATACTGAACTCCTCTTATGAATTTGCAGTGGGAGAATTGATGTTAATATATTTTTGAAAACAAATAGCAATAGATTTACCAAACACCTGATCATTAATTGAATTTCTCTCTGCAATGCCATTCTTTAATTAAAGGATAATAAAGCTTGGTAGGCCTGATTGTTATAGAAGACAGAGTACAACTTAAGCTACTCTCAACCATTTTAAGGACTTGGTTATTAATCAACATGCAATATGCTTATTGCCCACCTGTCACTTTTTCTGGGTGTTGTTATTTTTCTCTCAGCTGTTTGTGTGTTGAGTGGCTTGATCCTCAGTGTAGTGCTGTTGAGGTGGGAGAATTTGAAAGGCATGAACCAGTGGGAAATTCTCAGCTCTCTGAATGAGCTGCCTGCAGAAAAGATTAAGATAGTTTTGTTGGAGCTCTAGCTAGTTCTTGCGTTAGAGTTATTGTAAAAAGCAGCTTGGCAATGCCTCAGGTTCTTTGACTCCCTACTTATGGAGTGATCCCTTTCTTTGGTACAAATTCCCACCACTGTGATGCCATCTTCCATGAGGCATTTACCAGGGACAAGCAATTGCCACTGCATGTCCTTACACTGTCAGAGCTGCCAGCTACATAAACTCCATTTCTTTCTAAAGTTACCCAACCTGAAGTATTTTGTTATAGTAAGGGAAAATGTACTAAAACAGGTGGTTGCAGGTTTTTTTTGAGGCACCTGAAGAGGTTCATAACTGTTCTTTTGCAATCATTAAAGTGTGAATTTTCTTAGCTTTTCAAGTTTTCATTTGAAAAAGTATTTTTCAGAGCCTCAATTTCTGCCCAAATATTGAGTAAATTTAATATCAGAATCACTAGTTTTAAGTGAAAATACTAGCAACATATGTGGAATCCCAAAACTGTTTAAAAGAAATATTTTAAGATCAATATTTTTATAACATCACATATATTTATCAAGTGCCAAATATTAGTTCAAAATTAAATTAAATGCTGTGAACATAAAGTACTTCTCTCAAAGATTTTATCATAAAAGTGGCAAATATGGAAGAATTTGTCAAAAAGAACTTATCTAAATTGAGCAGACTAGAGTATGAGGCATTTAAAATATTTCACTGGTAATTCACAAGGAAAAATATATAGACTACTGCATGCCCTACTTGTGGATTTTAATATTTACATAATATTTCAATAGTACATTTAGACAGTAATGCTGAATAAACTTAGTGGTTTATAAATAATTGAATTTTTCTCACTATTTTGTAGGCTGAGAAATCTAAGATCAAGTTACAAAAATAAGGTCTTAGAAGAGACAGATTCCTTATTTATAGATGTTGTCATCTCACTGTGTCTCTGCACTATGAAAAATATCATGAGTCTCTCTTAGACCTCTTTTACAAGCGTACTAACCCATGTGTGGCAGCTTTGCCATCATGATTTCACTGCCACATTCTCCCTAGGAAAATCCCCAACTCCAATTACCATCACTTGAGGTGTAGAATTTCAACAACAAAAAAATTTGGATACAAACATCTACACCATAGTGGTATTTTTCTACTTTAAAGCCTTTGAATATATATATAAATATAATCTTGTCTTAGATACTTTTTGTTACAAAGACAAAATACCCAACACCTAAAGTTAAAGAAAGGATTTAGTTTGGTTTATAGTTTGTAGAGGTTTCAGTTCATCATTGTCTGTCTCCAAGGTAGGATGGCATGGCAGCAACAAAATTTTTGGAAAACTCCCATCCCTGATATCTCACTGTGGTGGTTAGGGTGGAGTGGCAACTTGACTGGCTTTGGGATCTACCCAGGGGATCCATGTAGCACACTTCTAGGTGTGTCCAGCTAGGTCATGGATGATGACCTTTGGTTCTATGCCTAGTCCTCTACCCCAACTTCTCTGACACTCTTCCCCTGCTCTCCCTTCCTGGTGCTGTGAAGTGAGAAGCTCTGCTATGCCCATCCACCATATGATTTCTGCCTTGGAGCCAGCTGACCATGAATGAATCCCCTGAAAACTGACCACATTAAACATTCCTCTTTTAAATTGTGGGTGTGCAGCATAACGTCTCAGTGATGAGAAAGCTGAATAATAATACACTCTCTATCTGAAAGTTACTTTTTAAATGTCACCTTCACTATGCCCCACACAATTGACATGTAAGAGATATGTATAGAAATGCTTCAAAACATAAGAACGCATGAGTACTTCAAAAAATAAAATCAAGGGGAAATGCAAACTATAAAAATAAATATGAATATATGTTCTGGGTAAGTTACCAATTTTATTATAATTTTATTTTATGATTTAGTGTTATCTTAAATTTGAACTAATTCTAGGGTTTTTATAATATTTTCAAAGTATAAGATTGATAAAATTTTTGATACAGATCAGATGTTGTCCTTCTCAAAACATAATTGATATTCCTCTATTACACAGATTCCTATGGCAAGCCATCTTAAACATAATTGAGACATTTGGGTTCAAGTGGTGTATATTTTTCTTGGAAAAACTAAATAAAATTGATTTTGGCTTGAGCAAAATCTTTTTATGAAATCTGTGCCACTCAGAAAAGCTGATTTGCTCAACATAATAAAATTGGGCCTTGTCATTTCACAAGGAATAAAGAATCCCTCCCCCGCCCTCAAGAAAAGACAGTGCTACTGCAGAAATCTTCAGATCAATACCTTTAAGTAATGCTATTGCATGAAGAGCTGAATTGCATGTCATAGATGAATGCATACTCTTAAAGTTTGAAGCTCTAATAATTTAATTATAAATGTTCTAGCTGATGTAGTGCAAACTTTTAAAAAAGTTTTAATTTGCTTAACAAAGCCTTCAACTTACAGAAGGTAGGGTACTTTGTTTTACAAAATTTCACATCCTCTGAATTCAAGGATGCTATTATTGACAAGTTTTTGCCTCACTAAATAAAGGTGACCTCAAGATCAACACAGGACCAACAGATCTATTTGTACTGTGAACACATAATGATTTTAAAAGAATTAAAAAGGAGCCAAGTGTTTCAGAGGATGCCTAAGCTATCTTTACATCCAAATAAATATTGTACTTCTCATCATAATCAACAACTTCACAATAAAACTGGTAAATCATTTCAATGTTTTTTATTATCTAAATTTTTAATGTTTTCTTCCTCTGGAGAACAGCACATAATAATGGGCTTCAACAAGAAGAAAGAACAAAAGTTAATATTTAAATTTATTTTCCACAGACACAGGCATGAGAAAGTCACCCAGGTCTCAATAAGTAGGGAGCCATGACAGAATAATTGATTAGTATTTGGAGAAATAACACAAGCACATTCATCCACATGTTTTTATTCGATTGTCATTTAGATATTGAGGAAATATACCATTTATAAACTTAATCTTTCTCTTTCCAAGTAATGATTTTATAGGCTGCAGGTATAAAACTGTAGGTATCTTCAGGGTGGACTTCATTCTGCTTGGCATAGCTACTCACCAGTCTTCTTCATATAAAGTCAATTCTACATGTTTCTAATCCACTGATATTTCCAGATATTTTTCTTCATCTAAAAAGTGAATGTTTTGTTTGAATAACTTGCCTTGATTTCTTAATATGAATTTAGTGATTGTATTTTCAAAGCCATTAACTTTAGCATTTAATATAATTTTGTATTTGAACATATATCCTGATTAACATCCCGCCTAAAAAAAATATAATGAAATGGTTAAGGATACAATAAATTTATTATAAAGACTTTACTTGTGTATAGAATAGAAAAGTAATAATTTTTTGGGAACAAAAACCAGAGTCTGCTTTATTCTAAAAACCTCTATTTAAGCTAAGAATCTAATTAGAAAAGTTGGTCAAAATGGTCATCACAGAAAATTATGTAGCCTTTCACATTTCATAATGCAAGGTTTTCTGAAGAAGAAAGATATGACTTTGGTTGTTACAGTTAGTTTAATTTAATTTAATATTTAAAATGCCACAAAGGAGCATAAAATGGGTTTAATTTTATACAAAATTTTTTAAAAAATAGTCTTCTCTTTGAGTTATCTTCAATATAATTTTCATTTGTTTCTTTTCCTTTTGACTTCTCTGAATTTTCTCTGTTCTTACAATAAATCTTAAAAAATAAATTTTTTATTTAAAAGGTTTAAGGCTGTAATGAATTGGTTAAAAAATGTAATTGCTACCATATCTCAACAGTATAACTAAAGGCTATACTTTCAGGAATTATTTCTGTAGTTCATTACTAGAGAAGTTTCTCTGATCATGTAGAGTATCAACAATATAACTAACAACACCTATTCCAGAAAAAAGGTAATAAAATAATACAAATTTTTAATTTGCTTCTGTCATTATCTAGAAATGCAAAATATCTGAAATCATGAATTTTATTACCTTATAATTTCAAACTACATCTCCATACTTGATTTATTTATCTAAACCCAAATCTTGATCTCATAAGTAATAATTCAATGATCCTTATAGTTTCTTCTTATTCATAGCCTATTTTTCTGTCTTCATTTCATTCTATACAGAGTTTAAGTTCTGATGTTTATTTTTCTATCATATATCTGCCAAAATATTAAACAACTATTGCTCATAAAATTACATTTCTATTTTCTCTGGTTGCATTCTGAAGTTCCGTAGCTCTAACCATTTGCTGAGTAATGTACAAAAAAGAACTTTACATCTAATCACGTTAACACCACCATATTTTCAAGGATATTGGCCTCAATTCCAACTTGCACCTGTAGCAGAATGAAACAATTTTTCACAGGATATATTTAATTTTCATGGAAATAACTGGAAATATTTTCTACTGTCTTAAAATTTCTGCCTAGGACCTTATAAGACACAGAGTAATACCAAGGTGCAATCTGAGTGAAAAAAGAAAACAAAAACTCTGACTTAATCATCTCTTAAGAAACAAAAATGTTCTGGGATATGTTCCCAGAAAGTAAAGACCGAAGCAAAGTTTTGACATAATTTTGTTTGTTAGGAATCAATAAATGAGCAATTAGGGTGAAGAAAGAGATTGGACAGATGGTGGGTAAGCTATAGAATGTATTACATGATAATCTCACTTAGCAATTCATAGATTATGCAACTAAAATGTTAATGACAGTTGTCTTGTGTTTTGCAAAAATATCTGAGATTTAATACTCTTGCCCTTTATAAGTCACTGGAAATGGTCCACCCTCACTAGAAGGTGTAGAATCTTTATCCAACTGGTTCTCTGAATGAGAGGCATTCCCTTGAGAACTGGTTGCTGAGAGAAGGATAGAGGAAGAAAGAGAGGGTTGGAGGAAGTAAAAGAACAGAAGGAAGGAGAATATACAGTATTAGTAAGCTTTCCATTGTTGGAAAAAAACCATTTGATCCTCGCAATTAAAAGGAGGAGAATTTATTTTGGCTCACAATTGCAGAGGCGTTAATAGATTATTGCCTGGCTCCAAGACCCAAAAACAGTGGTAAGAGGATTTGGCAGAGAAAAACTACTAACCTCATGGAAGCCAGAAAGCAGAGCACAAGGGAAGAGGCCTGGAAGAAAAATAGCATTCAAAAGCATACTCCTAGTGAACTGCTTCCTCCAAACAATCCCTACTCCTTAACTACATATTTATCTATAAATTCTTCGAAAGATTAATCCATCAATGAAGTTAGCATGTGTGGATCTAATTACCTTGCACAAACCCTACCTCTGAATACAAGAGCACTTTGGGAAATTTTTGATCCAAACAAAGGGAAAACTTGTATGAAACTGTTATTCATTCCAAACTATACAATGGTAAATTTATCCCTGCAATGATCTATGGAAGAATTCAAGTTCTTAATATAAGCACTGATTTTTATTCCAATCATATAGCAGTGTATTTTCCACTTTCATAGTCAAAAGGGTTGAGGAAAACTCTTTCTATTAAAATAGGCATTGAACATATTCAGAATCTTCATGAATCTATACTGGAGAGATACATTTTCTATAATGATTTCTTTTTTCTTCATCCAATAAAACTGAAAAAAATATGCTGCTTCTGAGTGAAGAATCTGTTTAAGTTTAAATAGAGGAAATGATGAAAACTAAAGATCTGGCATTTTGTTCAAACTAAAGAAAAAGTTGTTAGCAAAGCTCGGTGCTTACCTTTCTCTCTCTCCTTCCTTTTCTCCTTTCAGTCTTCCTTCAATCTTTCCTTCTTTTTTTCTTTCCTCCCATTCTCTCTCCCTCTCTTTATTCCTTCATTTCTCTACTCACTTGTCAGACTGCTTGCAGATCAGTCATTTATCTCAGAAAAAAATTTAGTGTTTTAAAGTTACAATTATTTCTAAGAACGTAGTTTGTATGACTAACTACACACTCTAAGATACTTGGCTTTTCTAATTATGTTATATTGTGTATATTTCATAAAAATATGTGCAAAATATCCAATTTAAAGGTTTGATAAAATGTATTTAAGACACATAGATAACATCATCTCACTGGATATGGAAAAATCATTTGTGAAAAATGAACAACCTTTCATGATTACAAAAAAACAACAAAGTAGGTATGAAAGGAATATACTTCAGTATAATAAACACTACCTAACTCCATTTTCAAAGGTAAAGCCTGATGAGTGTTTTTTTCTAAAACAGAGATTTTTAACTTGATTGCCTTGAGAGCTTCCCACGAGATTGTTGGAGAGGACACTTCTGTGTTTCTGGATGTGTCATGGATGTATGACAGTTGCAGCTCACATTCTGTGATCCAAAATCATGGAAGATTACTCAAAGATTACTTGGAGTCAATATCCAATCCATACTCCAAGAGGGCCTAGAGGGGCTGCCATTAATGGAATTCCCTCAATGTAAGAAAGTCTCAAATGACAGCAGTGAACTAAAGCCTCTCTCGGTATTTATTGATAGAGATAGGAAGAAAGGATAAAGGACAAAAGAAGGATGAAGTTTGTGCAGAAATTCATGTAGGTGACAGGGGAAGAATAGAAGAAAGACAGCATAAGGTCAAAGTGGTCAGTCACATGACTGACCAATCAAAGTAATAAATCAGAATATGGGGAGAATGAAGGGAAGAGCATTCATTCCTAAAGGCAGTGTGGTTTGTCCTACTTGCACTGGTGGCCTTGTAGGCTACCTTTTAATCTTTAGTCATGCATTCCAGGAAGTTTGGGGCATGTGACACCAATATACCATACTTCCGCATATCCATCTCATACATACCTCTGGCCAATGCCCTCACACATGATCTTGGGTACTATATCTAGTCACTTGTCCTTCTTCTCTAGTGTAGTTTAACTGCTCTGCTTTGTTACTGCCATGTAATAAGCACCTAGTTTCATCATGCTCTTCCACCATGTTTCTGCCTTGGAGCAAGCCAACCATAGACTGAACCTTTAAAAACAATGAGCCCAAATAAACTCTTCCTTATGTTGCAAGTATTTAGTATTGTGTCCTGGTATTTGGAAAACTTACTAGTACAATGATTTTGTATACAGAAATATCTAAGGACTCCATTCACAGAAAGAAAGAAAAGAAAAGACCAAAACAAAACTCAATAGAACTGGCAAATGAAATAAAATGGCAGCAGACAAAATCAACATACAAAAATGTTGTGTTTCTATAATCTGACAAATTATGAGAAAAGTAAGGAAACAATAATTATAGCAGTAAATCTTAGGAATTAACTGAGGAACTGAAAGATAAGGACACTAAAAACAGCAAAACATTGTTGAGAGAATTTAAATAATACACCCAAAAATAGAAAGCCTTTTGCCAAATTTATGGATTGGAAGAATTCATATTGATAAACTGTCCATTCTTAAACCACCTGCAGATTCAATGTAATTTTATTAAAGTCTCGGTGCTATTTTTATATAAATAAATAGAAAGATAGAAGTCTAAAATTCACAATAAACACAGAAGATCCTCAATAGTCAAAACAATGTTGATAAAAAACAAACCTGAAGGGATAACATACAATAAGTTATAAATATATGATAAGTAAATAATAATTAAAACAGAATGGTACTTAAATGAAAACAAACTTACAGACAATTGGAAAAAAATGAAAAGCTCAGAAATAAATCTATAAATATATATCAATTGATCTTCAACAAGATTGACAAAAACATTAAATGAACAAAAGGTATTTTCTTCAACAAATGATTTTTGGAAAATGATATCCACATACAAAAGAGTCAATATGTTCCCATAACTTACCAATACATAAAAATCAATTCAGAGGGGCTTATAAATTAAAATGTAAGAGCTGAATCTGTAACATGCCTGAAAGAAACCATAAGGCCTTCTTTGTGGTGTTCTTTCAAATGTACACTTTGAAATATAGCTTTCTTTTCAATTATGTAAGAAATTATTTTGGATAATACTAAGGCAGGAGATTAGGGCATGGCATGGAAGGTGGACATCACATCAGGGCATCACCTGCCAATCACAGAAAAGGCTGGGCTATAAAGTGTGACCTGGCAATCACAGAGCGATTTCAAATCTCTGAGAAGAGCAGTTTCCTACAGCCTGGATCTGATCTCAGAAGAAGGATATACAAGACTGTGGCTGTTGGGCCTTGAAACCCTGTCTGCTTTCCTACTCTTCAAGTGACCTGCTCTGCCTGCAGAGCACAATTTCTCTTCTTTTTCTCTTCCGTGCCTTTTCTTCTCTAACCATCAATAAATGTTAAACTTTTACATTCATTGGGTGTTCCATCCAATTCATTAAATGGGACAAGAGCCTGGAATCGCTGGAGACTCCAGCACCTGGCAATGATACAATGACCCTGATTATATTTCTAATACATGTTTTAGTAACCTTTTTACGTTAATCATGTCATTTAACTCTTAATATTCCAGTATTTAATAAAAAAGAACTTTTAACATGTAAATCTGAAAGAATGAGTTTGATAATTTTCATGCATTTTAAAAACAATTTGAAATAAGAAGAGATTTATTGCTAGAAAGACAAATCAATTGAGCATCTTGACACATTAAAACATAATTTCAGATTCCACTAGAACTTCAAGAAGATTTGTATAATAGGGAAACACAGTCACTTTATTCACAGAGGAACATTTTAGGTTTCCTCCTTTACAGTTGATCTATTTACTTAAATACATCCTTTAAGAAGAATAAAAATCTATTGTCATAAAGTCTATATGCAAGGATCTAGTACAAAAACAACCATAGCTGTTACACAAACTAAAGTGCTCATAACGTTCCAATATTATTTATTCAGGAAAATATGACAAGAAATCTTGGTTCCTAATATTATTTTCTACTGAAAGAAACCAGGGACTTTTCTTTCAGAAATATTTGATTTGAGGACAGAACAGGAAAATGTGCAACAGCACTAGAATATTCTGCTGTATCATAAAGTAATGAAGAGCTACCTCCATGCACACACAAAGGAAATGAGTCAAAGGAATGTAGTGGCTCATTAAAGAATACATGAAATTTTCAAAGCTAGAAGAATTTAAACAACAAAATAAAGTCACACATTAGATTTAAACTCAAGAAATAAAGTAAATATTTATGACTTAATAGTATGAGAAATAATTGAATAAATTAAGCTTTCATGCATGTTTCCAAACTTTTATGTAGATACTGCAAAATCAATGGGGTGGGACATCACTGTCTACTCATCAGTATGAGTGGAATACATTGATCCTCTCTTATTCAATTTTTTTCCATTAGAAACAGAAAAATATGATCAGAAAAGAAAATTATCAAAAATTTTCTGTATTCAGAGGGCCCAGTTTTGTGAAGAAAATATGTTGGCTCATTCATCCCATTTCAAAAATGAAGTATTTGAACAGTGGCTATTGACTATAAATAGTTTGCTTTACAGTTTTTCTCAACTTCAAGTTAATTGAACCTGTGTTTTTATGTGTTGATTACTTCATACTCTATGTTTTTTCATTCATTTTTGGTGCCCCTCATAGGTATTCGTTTAAAACTAAACAAATCATGTTAACATTGTTAGGTAATTTCATTTCATTGTATTGCCTTACTTGTACATTGCTTGATCCTCATCTATTTTATTATATTATTGTCTAGTCATGATCTATTTGCATAATTTTAAAAGATATGTGGATCATACATATTACTAATTTTATCTCAGAGCACTTTATATTGAATTTCAATAACAAAATCACTTTTTCTAGTTTTTAGTTCAATTTTACATTCAAAACATATATTTTATATTAATGCTTTTTAAGGCCATCATAATTTCATGTATTTTAATAAAATTGCATGATAGTTATTTGGATTTATTCAATCACCTTTTGAATGTTACACTATCTTCGTTGAAGCATTTTCAATTTTGTAATCTGGGATTATTGTTTTCACTTTAAGGCTATTGCTTAATAATCATATTTGGAAGCCTCATTTGTTAATTAAAATGGTCTCATATGTCAAGTCTAATTTTTCATTATTTTATATATTTTAATACTTTTCTTAATATTTATTTTTCTTTCAATTTCTAAGTAAACTATCAGAAATGCTTTCAAAATTGCTAACTAGCAATTAAAACAAAGTTGATATGAAAATTTTATTCGTAGTTTTATGATCATTAAAATATAGCAACTAAAAATTTTAATTCCTTAACATATAAAACAGTGTTATTTATACCTGCAAATATATTTATTTTATAGATGTTTTTTCTTCTAAATTTTTATATTCTTCAATTAGCAGCATGGATATTCATGTTCTTCTGAATTCATGTCTTCCTATGAATTTATGGCTTTATTCAAATATCTGAAACTAGGAGACTATAGAAAATATATCTAAACTCACATATGTTGTGAGTATATCCATGATGAAATAATGCCACAAAAGATGTCAAATATAACCACACAAATGCATGCTTTTTGTCAAATATAAAGTTAATTACTGTGAGACAACAAAAACAAGACAAAGATCCAATTTGAAGAGTTGGTGGGTTCACATAAGCAGGTATCAACAGTATCTCAGAAATCTGTTGTAGGTTTCTGAAGGAGACAACCTTAAAACAGTGTTGAGCAGGCTTTTATTATATTCAGTTGGCTTATCACAATTGGCTTATACTTAAAATTCAGAGCTGGTCGGAGGCTGAAGTGCACAGCTTAATAGCTGCAGCTGACATGCAGAAAGAGAACTCTATGTGCCACTGACCATGGCAAAGACCAACCCAGGTTAATGACACCGTGGGGTCTGTATCAGCTGATAGCATCTGTGATTGAAGACCCCATGATTCTTGCTCATCCTGTATAAAAAGTTAATATTGATCTAAGGAAAATAACAAGTTGCCATTAACCTAAGATTCACTCCTTGCAGGAATGCTTTGTTGTGCTTTTGCTAGGCCTCGCTCACATCAGCACCCCTGATCACCCCACATACCTGACCATACACTGCCCTGATCCTCTGTGTTCAATAAATACTGGCAGGTCCGAAGGTTCAGGGTCTTTGCTCACTAGAAACTCTGACCTCTTGGGCCTCATTTCTTTTACTATTTATCTTTGTCTTCATTCTGGCTCAAGTCCCTAATTGGGGGTTGGGGACTTCATTGGGGATCCCTGATAGGTTCCAAGGTTCTTAAAAATGTCCTTATATACAACTATGCTCATTTTATATAAAAGTCGATCATCTATTCATTTATATCTTAATCTTAAACATGCCTATACTTACCTGGCAGGGGAGATACCATGACCAGGAAGGTAGTTTTCCCAGGGTGAGGCTCCTCCATTGCACTCCAGGTGTGCTGACCCCTGCAATTTTAGTACTTCATTATGTATAAATACTGTATTTTCTTTATCTATTCATCTGTTGATAGACATAGGCTGTTTACAAGATTTATCTATTATGAATCGTGCTGTTATGAACATGAGCACACAGGCATCCCTATAATATAATGTCTCTAACTCTTTTAGAAGCTACCTAGAAGGGAAATGGAATGGGTCAAATGGAATTTCCATAGATGTCAAATTTTTTCACACTGTTTACTTCATCTTTTGTTGTTGTTGTTGTTGTTGATACCAGCGATTAAACTCGGGTCCTTGCGCTTGCGAGGCAGGCAGTGGAACTACTGAGCTAAATCCCAGGCCCTACTTCATCTTTTTTATAGAATTACACTAGATATTAAACCAAAAGACACGAACTTAAATTCTAATATACCTAAAATCTTAGTAAATAAATGCCAGGTTCTTTTCATGAACTCCTTTTGCAAGCAATGCTTAGGAACAAATCCAGGACCTCATGCATGCTAGGCAAATGCTATACCTGTACCACTAAGCTATACCCACCAGAACAATGGCAGCCATGATTAATATTTTTTTTCTTTGTTTTGGGCGGGGGGGGGGGAATAGAATGCCAAAAAAATGTATACACACTTCGGGACAAGAAAAGTTTTATAAATATATTAACACTACATTTATTGAGACATCATGAGGTTAATATGTTACTTTACATTTCTTTTTTTTTTCTTTTTTTTTTTGGTACTGGGGATCTAACTCGGGTCCTTGCACTTGCGTAGCAGGCGGTGAAACCACTGAGCTAAATTCCCGGCCCTATTTTACATTTCTTGATCAATAACCATATCTCTGTCATTTTTTCACTGTTACGTTATTACTGTTTCCAATACTACCTCTAAATGCTATCTTTTAAACATGTGGATGAATTTAGAAAAACTCTCACTGGGTTTCTGTAAATTATTCAAATAGTCCAGCTCTTCTATATTATGTATTTGTCTTGTTAAAGCTGCCAGTATTATTAATTTGCATGTTAATACTCATGTAAATATTTCTATCACTCTAATTGAAATTGATTAGAACTTAGAGTAGTTTGATATGTTGAATGATTTCTTATTTGGATCTATTATTTTCAGGTACAGAATAAACCCAATTCTTGCCTTTGTTATTTATTAAGTGATTAGTAAACACAACATGATCTTCATTACTTCACAGATAACTAAAAATGAAAGATAAACTTGATGCTATGACATAAATATTAAGTGAGAAAATTATATATTTTTTAAAAGTGGAATAAGTTATAGGATAAATAAAAAAGAAGAAACAAGTGAAGTAAGGATAAGAAAGGGAAAAACCAAACAGAAAATGGAGAAATAGGAGAGGTATTATATGATTTTTTTTATTCACTTCAGGTAAATTCTAATTTTATTGTTTTCCTTTGGTTCAGACTTTCCTTTTCCATTCATACATTAAAAGTAGGAAGCTATATTTTGTGTGACCTTCATTGTCACTTTAATTCTTTCTGGAAGATACCAAGAAGGGGAATAGCTGAGTCAAATGGAACCTCTAATTTTAAGGGTTTTTTTTTTTTTTTTTTTTTTTTTTTTGTACTGGGGAGCAAACTTGGGACCTTGTGCTTGTGAGGCAGGCTAAGTTTTGGCCCTAGTTTTAGTTTTTTGTGGAATCTCCACACTGATTTTTCCACAGTGATTGCACCAGTCTACAGTCCCACCAACAGTGGAGAAAGGTTTCTTTTTCTTCACAGCCCTGAAAGCGTTTGTTATTGATCAATTTCTTGATAATAGCCATTCTTTCTGGAGTGAGATGGAATTTCAGCATTGTTTTATTTACATCTCATGACTGACGAGTCAAGTTAAACATTTTTCATATATTTATTTGCTCTTTCTACTTCTTCATCTGAAACGTATCTATTCATTTCAGATGCCCATTTTTGGATTGGTTCTTTAAATTTGGGGAGGTTTGAATTTTGAGTTTTCATATATTCTAGATATTAGTCCTTTGTCTGAGGAACAGCTGGTAAAATCTTTTTCCCATACTGTGGATTGTCTTTTCACTCTGTTGATGGTTTCTCTTGCTGTGCAAAATCTTTTCAATAAGATGAGATCCCAGTTATTGATGCATTGTGATAGTTCCTATGTAATTGGGGTTTTGTTCATAAAGTCTTTGCCTATACCAATGTCTTAAGAGTTCTACGTAATTTATCTTCAAGTAAATTTGGTGTTTCTGTTTTTATATTTAGATCTTTGATCCATCTTGATTTTAGTTTAGTGCATGGTGAAAGATATGAGTGTACTTTTAATTTTTGGCAAGTTGAAACCCAGTTTTTGCAGCACCATTTATTAAAAAGGCTTTTTTCCAGTGAAAGTGTTTGGCTCCTTTGTCAAAGATGAGGTGGCTGAGTGTGCCTGGATTTGTTTCTGCACCTTCTAATCTGTTCCATTGATCATCAGATCTGTTTTGTGCTAGTAATTAATGATAAAATTATAGTCTATTTTAAAAGACTATTTGTTTACCTTGTTCCACATTAAACTTACCTTTTAATTGTATTTTTGAGGTCTTTAATTTCTCTTTTATGTATTACTGGCTTCATGCAAATAGAAAATATTCTCTGCTCATTTAAGAAATTCAGATTCAATATGCTTAAAGTCCTGTGAATATTTCATTAGGATGACTAGACATATTTTTCTCTCATCATAAGAAACAGATCAGGTTTTCATTTTTAGTTTTGCATTTTTTTACAAGAAATATAGGAATGATTTGAAAAGACAATTTATCAAGTTGTAACATGTATTTATTTTTCAGTTCTTAAAATGTAAAGTAAAAAACAATCTGCAATTTACATTGAAAATAAAACAAAGATTTTAAGTATTTCACATATTGAAAAAAGTTTATAAACAGTTTGGTTCTAAGTAGTTTTAAAAAAAGGCTGAATTCAAGTAATTGTGACTCATTTCCCTATCACTTTTGTAAAGCTCTATGTAAATAACATTTTCATAAATTTAACAAATCATCTTCACATAAATATCTACTCTTTTGTGAACTATAATTTAAAAATTAAGTCATTTTACCTGCTAATGTAATTACATGATCAAAATAGATAATAATAAAAAGGTTAATAGCAGGAAAAATAAGCATTTTTGGAACTTGTGATGACCTTAGACAAAGTCCTTATTTTTCCAATGTCACTTGTCAGCTCAGAATATGGTCTCATTATTAAATAAAGTAAAATAAGACTAAAAAAGTGACTCAATGTTTATTGATTGTTTTAAAGTTACTTCTTAAAAATTTATTACTGTTGATATTATTTGACAAATAAGAGACCAAAATTATAGATGGGTCTGAGCTCAAATCCACTACTAATGATATCTTCTAGCAACTTCTAATTCTTTCACTCAGTCATTCATTCACTATTTGAGAAATAGCCCAGTGTTGAATTATAGTGTTATTGATCAGTTGTTGACCTATAAGGACAGAAGAGAAAACACATCTTTGGTATTCCTATAATCAAATATACTTAATTTCCCCGACTTCATTTTTTTTCACAAAACCAGACTTCATTAGTTCAAATGTTCATATTATCCAACTGATAACATTATTGAGAAAAGCTGAGATTATAAACACTGGGGCAAACTCTTTCTGATTTCAGGGTAGAGACTTAAGAAAGAAAGTCTTTGCCACAAGAGGAAATGTGAATATAAATATTTTCACTCTGTTTTATCTCTATGTAGATATGTAAAGAGGTAATGGACTTAATGCATATCAAATTGAAATATTTTGGAATTTTCTACCTCTTCACTCTTGGCCCAGTTAATTTTCCTTAATCCTCAGGTGATAATTAGTATATCTGATAGAAGTTCTGTAAAGATTACAAGAAACAACGTAATGATTAGGCTTGGTTCTGTGGGTAAAATCACAGCTACTGCGATAATTGTCTAGTATATTTTTGTGTTGCTATACCAGAATACCACAGAATGGGTCATGTATAATGAAAGGTAATCTATTGGTTCACAGTTCTGGTGACTGCAACTGCAATAAAAGTCCTTGCATCTGATAAGGGACTTCTTGCTACATCATCATGTAATCAATATAATTTATAAAACATTTATCAATAGATCATTTTGGAATGTAAAAATGCCTGGAGAATTCAATCAAAAGAACACTAGGTACTTATAAATAATGATGAGGTACACGTTATTTCTACAAATGAACTATAAATCTTTTCAGATGTACAATTCTAATACCGTGGATTGAAAATCTGAGAATGAGGGAAGATGGGAGGGAGAGGAAGGAAAGTGGAGGTAAAAAGGATCAAGATGTGATATGAATAGATATCAATTCCCTATGATTAATATATTTATTATATGTCACAAAGATACACTAATATAAATAAATTAGTGAAAAGAAAACAAATCATATATCTACTTGTATTTTTCATTAATAGCTAGTCTAAGTCATTAAAGTATTTCCCTCCACTTTCAATAATTTAATGTTTTCTTTTTTCTTTTTTCATTATATCATTTCTAAAATTTAACTAATTGTATTCATACATTTTAGATATACATAATGATCAAATTCATCATAGGGAATTTGTACCTGTATATAATATATCTTGATTCTTCTTTTCTTCCCATTCCCCTCCCCTCCCTCAACCCCTCTTCTCCTTATTTACAAAAACTTTGTTTACAGTTTTTCCTTCTTTCCTCATTTTTTTTTTCATTTTCCTTCTTTTATCAAACCCTCTCCCTTGTTCTCTTTCCCATTTGAACATTTTCTTCCTATTTCACAATATGTAGTATACATTTTAGGTCATATTTACACTTCTGGATTCTCACACCAGAGAAATAATGTTATATTTAAACATGTGTATTCAATTTATTTCACTTAAGAGTATGGTCTCAAGGTGCATCCATTTACCTAGAAATGTCTCAAGTTTATCACTGTTTATGGTAGAGTAGTACTCCATTGTATAAAAAAAAAAAATCACATCTTCTTTGTCCATTCATTGGTTGATGGGCATTTGGGCTACATAAAAAATTTAGCTATACAGTTTGTGCTGCTGTAAACATGGGTGTGCATATATCACTGCAGTATGACACTTTTAATTCTTTTGGGAAAATATGAGGAAGGAACAAAACAAGGTTGTTCACTATCCCCCACTCCTACTCAATATAATTCTGGGGATCTTAGCCAGAGCAATTAGACAAGAGAAAGAATTACAAGGAATAAACACAGGAGAGGAAGATGTTAAATCATCATTATTTGCAGATGACATGATACTCTACCTAGGAGACCCCAAAAACTCCAACAAAAGACTTTTAGAATTCTTAACTAAATTCTGTCACTTAGCTGGATACAAAAATCAACACTCAAATATCAATAGCATTCCTGTATACAAATACCAAAGTCAGTGAGAGAGAAATTAAGGAAACCACACATTTCAGAATAGCGTTGAAAAAAACAAAATACTTAGGAATCAATCTAACAAAGGAAATAAAGTATCTTTATATTGAAAAGTACAGTACTCTGAAAAACGAGATCAAAGAGGATATCAGAAAATGGAAAGATATCTCTTGCTCTTAGATAGAAAGAAGCAGCATAGTGAAAATAACCATACTTCCAAAATTCTTATACAGATTTAAAGTAATTTTTTAAAAGGTTTGCTAGACAGTGACCTAGGGCTCCTGTGCCTTAACATTCTTTTAAAAACTTTTCTGGTGCTTGAGATCAAACTCAGGGTTTTACAACTACTAGACAAGCACTCTACCACTGACCTATTCCACAAGTGTAATTACAAAACAGCATATCATGTAGAGAAATATATTTATATTAAATTATATATTATATTATATTTCTACATATCATGTAGAAAAAAATCTTCCTTCATTAAAAATTTAATTAAAATAACAATACTACTAAACAAAAGACTGTTATTTAAATCTCCTCAGACTCAATGTTTTCATGTATTTTCTTTACGTGAATTCATGACAGAGGATCAATTTGGGGTATTTACAAGAAATTTTACTATGATATGCTAATTTAGTTTGGACAAAAGCATTATAAAATAGCACTCACAATAGGGTTACTACATTGAAAAAATATTAAAGTAAAATCTTTCCTTTCAAAACAGAGCAACTTTGAGAGAAATGGATTTAAGGTAAAAAAAAAATGAGAATGCATTTGACAGAAATTTAAGGTTGAAAATGGAGACAGATAGTTCTACCATATGAGTCTATCTGTTTGTATAATAATATAATTTACATATGCTTTTTGCATAACGCTTTTAAGTTTACAAAGCCATTTTACATTTCATATATATTTTTCATAACAAATGTACACATGGGTGTTCTTTCCATTTTATTTATGAATAATCCAAAGCTGAGAAAATATTTGCTGATGGTTTCACATATATCTAATTATGTTTGTGTTTTCTTATTCCTTAGATGCTTCTTTGCTGTGTAATACTTTAGCTACCATTTTTTATGAAGTTGACATATCAAGAATATAAAATATATATGAATGTATAAATGAATACATTTTAATATACATATGTATAAATTGTACTTATGGTTATAATCCATATGGATTTTTAGCAAGAGAGAGGTATATAGAGATAAGGTAGAGTGCAAATATTTATATTCACAAATTGAATTAGAATTTTTCTTGGAAGTCAATATCTGGCACAGAATATCTTCTCAGTAATTAAATAGGATAAATAAAATATTGTATACTTTAAATTAGGTAAATTATTTCTAAATTGCTATTAAATAGAACATATAAAACAAACTATACATACAAAAAAAATCCTTTATGTAATGAAGTTACTACCTGAGTAATATGCTATAAATACATTCTTAAACACAGTATAGTTAATCACATACACATAACATTCAAAATATGATAAAGAAATGCTTAAAATATCTCATTGGAATTCTGTGCTGTGGTATCAACATTATAGATTATTTTTACAGGAGAGTTTTTCTATCTTACAAGTGCGATCCATTTTTTGGATTTGACACTGTATGTTTCCAATTCACATTCGTGCCTAAACTGAATGGCCTCCATTTGTCTCTCTTTTTTCTCAGATGGGTTGCTAAAATAAACCCCATGATGTCCTGCAACCATCCTGCCCATCCACCCAGTCTTCTACCAATAGGCATACAATCTCCATCAATTTCCAGGCCTGCCAATTTCTACTTTACCTGGTAAATCACATAAATGCAGGTCTGATTTTATAAGAAAAGAAATGCACTCCTAAAAAGGACCTCATGAGTATAAGGAACAAATATCTACATACAGACCAGAATTTCTGGTGTTTCTTTTTCTTTTTTCTTTCTTTTTTTTGGTTGTTAAAATATAGGGACATTTACAAGACATTTAGAGAAGAACTATTGCCTCTGCTTTTTAAACTTTTCAATAAAACTGAAAAAGAAACAATACTTCCAAATTCATTCCTGGAAGCAAGTATTACTTTAATTCCAAAACCAGGGAAAGACCCAACCAAAAAAAGAGAAATATAGGCCAATCTCCCTAATGATCATAGATGCAAAAATCCTCAAAAGATACTGGCAAACAGAATATAGAGGGTCATCAAGAAGATCATATACCCTGAACAAGTGGGATTTATCCCAGGGATGAAAGGATGATTCAACATATATAAATCACTAAATGCAATACACTATATTAGCAGAGTCAAGGACAAAAACCATATGATCATCTCAAAAGATGCATAAAAAGCATTTGACAAAATTCAACAACCACTCACTATAAAACCCCTACAGAAAATTGGAGTAGAAGGTCTTTATCTCAACTTGATAAAGGCTACCTATGAAAAACCAACAGCCAACATCATACATACTAAATGGTCAAAAATTGAAAACCTTCATACTAAAATCAGGAACAAAACAAGGATATCTACTATCATCAGTCCTGTTCAATACAGTTTTGGAAACACTAGCCACAGCAATTAGACAAGAGAAAGAAATAAAAGGAATAAAGATAGGAAAGGAAGAAGTTAAACTCATTATTTGCTGGCGATATGATACTCTACATAGAAGACTCAAAAAACTCCATCAAAAGACTTCTAGACTTAATTGACAGATTCAGTAGAGTAGGTGGATGCAAGGTAAACACTCAAAAATCAGTAGCCTTCTTGTACACATATTACAGACTTATGAGAGGGAAATTAGGGAAACAATAACTTTCACAATAGTATCCAAAAAAAATGAAATATCTAGGAATCAATCTAACAAAGGAAGCGAAAGTTCTCAAGGTTCTCAATGTAAATTCTCTACATTGAGAACTATGACACTCTGAAAACAGAGAGCAAAGATGATATAAGAGAATGGAAAGCATCCCTTGTTCCTGGGTAGGAAGAACAAACAGAGAGAAAATGGCCATAATTCCAAAACTACTATACAGATTCAATGCAATCCCAATGGAAATCCCAATAGTATATTTCATAGAGCCAGAGAAAACAATCCAAAAATTCACTGGGAACCAGAAGAGATCTAGAATAGCAAAAGCAATTCTAGGGAATAGAGACATGGCAGGGGGTATCACAATCCCCAACTTGAAACTTTACTATAAAACCACTGTGATAAAAACAACATGGTACTGGCAAAAAAAAACAGATCTGAGGATCAGTAGAATAAGATCCAGTAGCAACTCCAGACACACTCAGCTATCTCATCTTTGACAAAGGAGCCAACCATCCTCACTGGAGGAAAGATAGCCTCTTTAATAAATGGTGTTGAAAAAACTGGATTTCAATTTGTCAAAGATTAAAACTAGAACTGTACCTTTCACCATGCACTAAACTATAATCCAAGTGGATTAAAGATCTAAATATTAAAACATAAATATTAAACTTTCTGGAAGATAAGTTAGGTAAAACTCTTGAAGACACTGGCATAGGAAAAGACTTTATGAACAAATCCTCAGGAGCACAGGAACTAGCACAAAGAATCAACAACTGGGACATCATCTTATTAAAAAGCTTCTGCACTGCAAGAGAAACCAACAACAGAGCTAAGAGAAAACCTATGATATGGGAAAAAGAAATTACCAGCTGTTCCTCTGACAAAAGTCTACTATGTAGAATATGTAAAGAACTCAAAAAAATCAAACCCCCAAATATAAAGACCCAATGCAAAAATGGGCATCTAAAATAATCAGACATTTCTCAGACAAAGAAGTAAAAGCAGCAAAAGAACACATGAAAAAAATATTCAACATTACTAGTCATTCAAGAGATGTAGATGAAAACAATACTGAGATTCCACCTCACCCCAGAAAGAATGGCTGCTATCAAGAAATCAACCAATAACAAGTGCTGGTGGGGTTGTGGGGAGAAAGGAATCCTTCGTCATTGTTGGTGGGAATGTGGACTGGTGCAACCACTGTGGACGTCAACTGTGGACGTCAACATGGAGATATCTCAAACAACTAAGATTAGAACTCCCATTTGACCCAGCTATTCCTCTGCTGGGTATCTTCCTCAAAGAATTAAAAGTATCATATCACAGTGATATATGTGCACCCAAGTTTATAGTGGCACAGTTTGGAATAGCTAAAACTTGGAAACAGCCCAATTGCCCATCAACTGGAGATGGTGTAAAGATGTGGGTTTTTTTTATAAAATGGAGTATGATTCAGCCACAAAGAAAGAGAAACTAGAGATATTTATGGCTAAGTGGATGCACACTGAGGCCATACTCATAAGTGAAATAAATAGGATACACATGTGTAAACACAGAATAGTTTCTCTGGTGTGAAAAACTAAAAAGCGTTAGTTAAGGATCAAAATGCATAACTGATACTGTGAAATAGGAAGAAAAGGGCTAAAGGGGTAGGGGAAGTGGGAGGGGTAGGGGAAAGGAAAAGGGAAAGGAAAAAATATTAGAGAAGGAAAAAATGGAAGCAAAATGTCTGTAAAAAGGGAGAGGTGGAGGGGGTGAAGGGAGGGCAGGGGAATGGGGAAAAAATGAGAACCAAGATATATCATGTAAATGTACAAGATCCCAATGATGAATGTAACTGTATTGTATACCTAAAATGTACCAATAAACTTAGTGGAAAAAATAAATATATATATAAGGACATAAATTATAGTTTTAGTGGGAATCATTGATTTCAAAGATATGGTGTAAAGATATGTCATATAAAATCTATTTGAATTTCTCTGGTAATTTCCTAATTATTTCTTTCCTTAGCTTTCTTTTCCTTTCCTATGCACTTCCCTGATTTCTCTTTCTCTATTTCCCTCTACAAAAGATGATCCTTCAGCATACTTGCAGGTACCAGAGTTAAAGATGAACATAACGTTTTCTATCTTTACTTGAAAATAGGAAAAGAAATATTTCCAAGATAATTATTCAAGTTCATAAACTCAGTAACCATTGGCAATACCTTACAAATGTGGTGTTGTTTAATGGATGGGTCAAGTTTTCATCAAATATTTCTGAAAAGAACTGCACTGTACAATATTTAGAAACTAATAAAAAGAAAAACTTTTAACTTTCAAATTATTGATCATTAGTGCCCTAATTATTTGCAATACTTGGGCTTATAAATTATTGTATTTTAGAAAATATGACCCAAATATAACATGTATTATAGAAACATGTAATGATATCTTAGAAAATATGTGCTGCAATTATCCAATGAAATTTGCAGTCTGAATAAATATCTAATATCCTGATGTTTATACAAACAGAAATTAAACAGATTTCATGAAAAAGCAGTTGAATATGACTGAGTTTTTTACCATTGCCACCAAAAATAATTTAGAGATTTGAAAAAATATATTCACATCTTTTTGAAATGAAATGTAATCTCAAAATTTAAAAAAATTGAATAGGAATCTAAATATCTGCCTTAGTTATTCATTAAAAATTAATAACTGCATTCACAATATTTATGGCAAGAATAGATTTTTTATATTTACTTAGTAACTTCCTTTAACACTAAATAACCAGTGCATATGTAAGTTTACTTGTTGAACACATCATTACAATGGTCAGAGTACTTTTAAAAAATGGTTCAGAAAAGCAAATGTTTTAACTTATATTGGAAGATATGGTATCAAAGAAAATAAATGTTAATGTATTTAAAGGAGTACAATTGTCTAAGTGCAATCTGACAGGTTGGAAATATTCAAGATTTATTGAAAAGAAAGTAAAAGTCAGTATGGAATCAGTGTAGATGTAAGATGATCCTAAAGCATAGTTGTGAAGGATCATTAATCCAAATTTAAAACTCTAGAATTTATTTTAATCACAATGAAGGATCATGGGAGAGAAGGAAATGAATACCTAAAAACAATATTTAAATTCATTGCCCTCTGCAGGTACATTAATTAGTAGAAATTTTAAGTAAGCTATTACATATATTATAGGTGAAAGAATCTATTCTGGAGAGTTATATAGGCATGTTTGTCACCTTATATACATGTATCTTCATTTTTGGTCTAATAACTTTCCAGTTATGGTATTTCATAAGACTTGATCATTAGTCTGCTGATTAGCATATTCTTTTCTGCCAATTTCATGAGTTTGTGGCTTGTATTTGGAAAAATATTCTTCAATACACAAATTACAGATAGGGTTGATGAAATAGATTATGCATCAAGATGTCATTTTTAGTGACTTATGCATCAAGATATCATTTTTCCACAGTTTTAGTAATATAATTTTCATTTAAAAAATGTTCTGCTTTCACGCATCAACGGTGGGAAGTAGCTATGGAATAATGAACTAAAAGCAGATCTCTATATCTAGATATCTGATAATAGAGAACAAGTTTATAGGCACAGTGATCTGTGTTTGAATGAAGGCCTAGAGGAAGTTACTCTACCTCGCTAGGAATCAGCTTCCCTAGCACCACTCCTCATGGTAACAAATTCTCTTAGTAATACGTAAGTGGGCTTTTCAGAATGACTGGAACATAGTAAACATTTAGTTGAAAAGAAGCAACAATTGTCATAACGCTTTCTAGATCCTATTTAAATTGTTATCACTGGTAACCCACATGATATCTCTAAATTAAGTCCTAGTTACAAATGACCCCAACCAAGCTCATATCCATATCCAAAGATAGCTGATGTCATTTCTGCAGGTTCCAGAAAGGTATTCACAATCTTAGTGTAAATCTTTTTGGGAAAGGTCCTTCCAGCAAAAAAGTCGCATGTAGGGAAGCATGAATACAGGCAAGCATAATGAGACACACAAAGAATAGGAATAGATTAGCAGTTGAAGCCCAAGGCAACAAAAAAGGTGATAGACATGTTGTGACCAAGCACCATCCATGATCCTTATTGGTCACATAAAGAATTTGCATTTTATGATGTATATAATGAAGAACAATTAAGTACATGAAAGGACAAAAGAGAAATGATAGGAGCTAGAAAATTATTGTTATTAACCTAAGAGAAGAGGTAAGAACTATTTTTAAAAAGATAATAGACATATTTAAAGAGATGGAAGCAATTATTAGATGTATAAATTATGTAAATTATGTAGATGTATAAATATGTAATAAAAAAAACCTGCAGTTCTTTAGATACGTAAGAGGCAAAAATACAAGTCTTGTTAATACACATAATTCTAGACTGTGCTACAGAAACAATAGTAGTTATGGTTTGCTGAAAGATAATTATATTCAAGAAACTAGACCATGCCTTTTATATTAATGTTACCATTAATAGTGAGAACCATTTACTACTTTTCCTTAAAATAAACTCTTGAATTCCTCAAACATCCCAAATTGAACTCAACAAAACCTAATTTTAGTTTTCTCTCAACACTACACTGTGCCATTGGTAGCTTATAGAATGGTTTAAATAACTTAATAGAAGATGATCTTTCTAAGACAAGCAGTCTGCCTACAACTATCTCAGAGAGCATGCTAAGTGCTAGGTTAGAGTGCAGTCACCCCCTTAAGTGGACACAACACAACTACCGGGTGGCCTTGTCACTTCTCTAAGAAATTTCAAAAAAACTTCCTAATTATCCAAGCAAGGAAACTGTGATTCCTTTTTGATCTCTCTCTCTCTGTCATACATTTCATACTTAAGTCACCAAGGAGAGGGGACTTTCCTTTGTGCAAAACACTTCTGAAATACTCTGTATCTTTATTGTGTCCTTAATTACAGGTGCCATAATCTACTTCATAATTAGTATCTTTTTTATTAGTCTCTCTTGATTTTTCATCGCCCTACTTTCAAGTAGAAAATAGCAATGCTAATTTAATTACACCTTGAGAAATAGATATATGCTAATTTAAAAAATTCAATATTGACAATAAACAAAGAACAACTAAAATCTTGAAAAATATTTGAGATCTCATTTTAGGAAATATACCAAAATTTCATTCCAAAAGAATACAAATCTTAAAAAAGGTATATTGAATCTATCCTTAATAGTAGATTTGTTTTGAAAATAAATTTAAAAATATTATTTTTCTAAGGACTCAAAATATTTTTTAAAGAAACTTTAATAAATATGAAATGAAAGGACCAGCCGGCAGATGGTAAGGACCTCGGCCACGTGAAGCCCCACTCCATCCCTGCACCCAGCCCCCCAGGGACCAGTTTAGCCTCCCTGGCACCAGCAGCCGCCTCTCAATCTCTGGCCTCCTGGCTGTGCCACTGTCTGCTTCCACATGACAGAGGCATAGGAGACATGAAGGCCATTGTCCTGAGCTCCAGAAGATAGAGCAGAAAAGAACAGAAAGAGGGCCTCTCTCAGGCTCCTTGATGAAAACTGAAGCCCACTGGAAAAGTGAAGAGAATCTCTGCAATAAAGGCACACCAGACTACTGTACTTGGTAAATTGGAGGGATTATCACCTCCCATCGGAACCTGGAATATCTTCAGGGAAAGGGCAGCTGGAACCTGCAGTAAAACCTTGCAGATTTCAACCCTGCAAGAGGACAGGGTGCTGAACTTGGGACTTGGAGCCAGAAATCTGCCTGAATCTCATAGGTCTGTGACTGGCTTGCTGAGACTCATTGACTTATAGCTGCACACTGCTGCTGATGTTGTCTATTTTGACAGCAAAGAGATACTCTGAAGGAGGCCCTTCATTTTTATTTTTTATATATTTTCAAAATTATTTTTTTGCTCTTATTTTTATTTTTAATTTTTTATATTTTCTACTCTTTTCAAACTTTTTTTTTTTTTCTTTTTTTCTTTTTGTGCTTTCTCTCTCTATCTATCTCTCATTCTGTCATTGTCCCACATCATTCTTCATCACCCTTTTTGTCCCTGTACTGGCCCTAATTTGGAGTTCTTTATTTTTCTTTTCATCTTTTTTACTTCTCTCAATTTTCATTAGTTTTAAAGGAAAGTAAATACAGTTTCTAGCCTCCCTACTGCTGTTAGGTGTTCTGTTCTCATATTTGTTCTTTCATTTTGTCTTTTTCTTTTATCTTCAACAGTTTCTTAGAGTTTATGTGTTCTTCCTGTGTCCTCTGGCCTCACTGCTAACCTTCCCCTATCCTTTTACTTACCTATCCCTCCCTCCTCAACTCCTTCTAACTGCCCATCCCAATGGGTAAAGTTCCTATTTTGAAGAGTTTATTCACTATAAACATATGGTGGGCTGGTCCTCAATTTTGATTTAATTCACAAAGTTAAAGGTGATAGATTAATAACTACTACAAATTGCCATTTTCTAAGCTGTACTTGATGCTATGGTGTTGCTGAATGTATCTCTTGGGCTTAGGTGTTGTGCTTGATCTAATCAGTTGTCCTTCCTGGTATAATGAAAATGCGATAGCCTCAGAGTCATTAGAGACTCAAAGACTAAAGCATATATCTCAAAAACACCTCTAAGAAGCAATCATTCCATATGTGTTCTAAATACAAGCAACAAAGATACTTACAATAAGCAATTTCAAAGTATCAACCTGGGAATTAAACCAAGGACGGTACCAAAAACAAAAGTGAGATGACATTTCAGGAAGGCACAAACTCAGACTTCCACCCCACAAAAGGCAAATTCTGGGGGAAATGAGGTGGAAAAGTCTGATAATCAACCACCTGGACACCCTGAACTGATAGCACAGGAAGTAACAAAACAGATGAATGAGGTGTAAAAAAATTCAAAACAGAAATAATCTCAAAGATAACTACAGAGATGGTGAGCAGAGTGAAAGACATGATTAGAGGCTCTAGAACAGAAATAGATAAAAAAAATAGAGGAGCACAGAAACATGCTGGAAGCCATGAATGCTCAACATAAGAAAGAAGTGGAAACCGTGATGGCCTAACATAAGAAAGAAATGGAATCCATAAAACAGATTCAAACAGATATTCAGGAGATTAAAACTCCACTGAAATCATTCACAAAAGATTAAGGGAATCTGAAGATAGAATATCAGATATAGAAGACAGGATAGCGTTGAAGGACCATGAAAATAGAGATTTCTTAAAAATAGTAAGGGACCACAGAAATCAATCCAGCATCTGCTAGATGATGCAAATAAGAATAATATAAGACTGATAGTGGTCCATGAACAAATAGGAGAAAGAACAACTGACAGAAAAAAATCTGTTCACAGAAGTAATAGTTGAAAACTTCCTAGACAGAGGTAGAGAATTGGACATACAGATAAGTGAGGCATATAGAACTCCAACTAGCCATAATTTAAAAAAAAAACTAAACCAAGACATATAATAAGCAAGATCCCAGAAACCCAACAGAAGAACAAAACCCTACAAGCAGTGAGAGAAAAGAAACAAATCACCTACAAAGGAAAGCTCATCAGAATCACAATACAACCCTCAAGTTAAGGAGAGCCTAGAATGAAGTATTTCAAGCCCTGAAAGAAAATAACTGCCAAGCTAGAATATTGTATCCCACAAAACTACCTTTCAAAATTGATGGGGAAATTAGATGCTTCTACAACAAAGAACACCTGAGAAACATCATGAATACCAAATCAGCATTCCAAACAATTCTAAACAATATCCTAGAAAAAGCCAATGAAGATCCGAACTCCAGGAGGCCCAACAGAGTGAAGCCACCAGGCAAGGCAGAAACTACAAGGAAAGGGGGAAAAAATAAAAAATAAAAGAGCCAAAAAAAGTAAAACATCATGAGTCAATATCTATCAATTATAACCATAAATGTTAATGGCCTCACTCACCAAACAAAAGAAATAGACTTTCAGAATGCATTAAGAAGTAAACATGCAACAATATGCTATATAAAAGAAACACACAACTTAAAAACAAATTCATAGACTAAAAGTCAAAGGATGGAAAACAGTTCTTTATACAACAGGAACCTGGAAAAAAGCAGGGGCAGCAATGTTATTTGCAGAAAAAGTAGATCCCTCCAACTTACCAAGTACGGTGGTCTGGTGTGCCTTTATTGCGGAGATCCTCTTTACT